>NC_092506.1:79050908-79356186 GCF_047511675.1 Marmota flaviventris
CGCCATCCTGGCTCTCCTGGCGGCCCCGCTCGCTCGGTGATCGGCCACCCTGCCCGCCCGACTCTTAACCACGAGGCCACTGCCTACCGGGTTCTACAAGCGGCCCCCGGCGGCCGGCGCGGCGAGAAGGGTCCCCGCCTGGCCTGGCAAACGGCCTGCGCCCTCCTGGCTCTGCTAACGGCTCCGCCCACCTGGCAAACGCCCCCCCCACTCCCGGCTCTGTTGGCGGACCGCCCCCGGCCAGCGCAGGCTCGGCTCTGCAGGTGGCCCCCAGCGGCCTGCGCAGTGAGAAGGATCCCCGCCTGGCCTGGCAAACGGCCTGTGCCCTCCTGGCGCTGCTAACGCCCCGCCCACACGGCTAACGGCCCCCTGCCCGCCTGGCTGTGCAAATGGCCCCGCCCTCCGGGCTCTGCTGGCGCCCCGCCCGCGGCCACCGCCCCAGGCTCTGCAGGCGGCCCCCAGCGGCCCTGCGCTTCGAGAAGGGTCCCCGCCCGGCAGATGGCCTGTGCCCTCCCAGCTCTGCTAACGGCCCTGCCCCCACTGCGAACGGCCCCGCCCACCCGGCAAACGGCTCCCCCCCTGAGACGGCGTGAAGGAAATCTAACCAAGCCTTTATGAAATAGCGAACTGGGAACTAAAACCAGAGATTGGGTCAGACCAGAGACAAGCCAGTTCCACCCCTCCCTTCGGACACTCCAGCAAGGAGGCAGGGGCCCGCCATTGCAGAGAGGGGAAGTCACCAAAGTTCGGCCAAAGAGATTCCTTCCCAGCGGAATCTACTTTAGCAGGTGTGTGACTCCCACCCGCATCAGATACAAACAACCGGGAAACTTCAAAATCTCTCCGTGGGCGTGACTGTAAGGGCCAAAGGACTCTCGACCCCCAACTCCCAATACTGCCAGTGACGTGGGTGTGACTGTAGGGGCAGAGGGAAGCAGAGAAGACTCCCCACCCCCAACTCCCCCAACCGCCAACTGAGAGGGCGTGACAGTAGGGGCGGAGGGAAACAGAGGACACTCCAGACCCCCAACTCCTCCTACTGCCAGTGGAGTGGTCGTGATTGTAGGGGCTGAGGGAAGCAGATGGGATCCTCGACCCCCAACTCCCATTACCACCAGTGGCGACACCAATGGTCTTAGCCGCCAGACTCCGAAGGTGTGCCCACCAAAGGGGTCAGGAAAAATTAAACTATTGACTCCCAGAACACAGCTCCACAGCACTGGGGCTTAGATGAATGACAGAGAGAGTGCTCAGTCATTAGGGAAATAGAGCACCCAGAGGGGCTGAAAGTGTAACCAAATCCTTGGAGAACCTCCTCCGGTGCACAGGACCTGGATGGCTGGCAGGAGGAAGGGGAGGAGGGGCCGTAGAAGTGAACCGGCTCTGGACCAACAGGATTGAGAGACTCCCAGGAGCCGCCTTACAGGGATTGCTGTTGACACATTGAGGGCAAATCTCAGCCCGGAGGGCACAGCTTTGCCTACGGGAAGAGAAGAAAATGGATCTCTAAGACCTAATTTTATTTCTTATTTTATTTTATCTTTTCTCTCCCTTTTTCCCTCTTTCTCTCCCCTTCCAAGTTTTATTGTTCTTTCCATTCTCCTCTATGCTATCTAACTCCCCCTCCTTCTTACTTTTCAAGAGCACCTTCCTTTCCCTTCCCCCCAACTTTCATCCCAAGCATTATGTCCTCCATTTCGTGTAACTGTCTAAATGCAAACAGGTGAATGTTTCGGGGCCGTCTATAGTGCTCCTAAATACCTAGCTACTACCAACACCCTGATCCAATTGACGGTTAGCATCCCCCTTCAGTAGAGCAATCTTCTAAAGTAGCCAAGACATACTAACCCGTATACCTTCATAGCACCCAACATAAAGTCCTAAAAACAAAAAACAAATCACTATATGCATACAAAATCCGGAAGCCCTTTATAAATTGAATGAATCAGCTCTAAAGTACAATAAAGCCCAACATCTATAGGCATAATCTCCCACCACAAAGGAGAAACAACAGATATAAACAAAGCCAAAACAAATGTATAGGAGAAAGCAGTTACAAAGCAGTCAAATAGAGCTGGAAAGTAACGTGAACAACATGAAAAAACCAGGGAAAAAAGGAGTACAGATAATGCAGGACAACTTAAATCTACAGGAGGACCTAGAAGCATCAGAAACATGGACAGGGAAAGAAATCAAGGCATACCTAACTCAGATGGAACGGAATTTTAGAGAAGACATGAGACAGCAAATCCAAGAATTGAAAGTATATTTTGAAAACCAACTAAACAAACAAATACAAACTGCAAAGAACGAGCTTTACCAGGAGATAGAGATCTTAAAAAAAAAACCAAACAGTGATTTTAGAAATGCAAGAAACCATAAACCAGATTAAAAATGCTAACGAGAATATTACAAATAGACTAGATCAAGTAGAAGTCAGAACATCAGATAATGAAGACAAAGTTTATCAACTTGAAAAGAATATAGTCAATACTGAAAAGATGCTTAAATCTCACGAGCAATCTATCCAAGAGATATGGGATTTCATCAAAAAACCAAATTTGAGAGTCATTGGGATAGAAGAAGGCACAGAGATTCAAGCCAAAGGAATGGACAACCTATTGAATGAAATAATCCTACAAAACTTCCCAGAGATGAAAGATGGAATGGATTGCCAAATCCTGGAAGCCTACAGGACCCCAAACATCCAAAACTGTAATAGGCCAACTCCAAGACATATAATTATGAAGATAGCCAACATACAGAACAAGGAGAGAATATTAAAAGCTACGAGGGAAAGGAGGCAGATTACATTCAGGGGTAAACCAATTAGGTTAACGGCTGATTTTTCATCACAGACTTTGAAAGCGAGAAGATCCTGGAACAATGTATTTCAAACGCTGAAAAATAATGGATTCCAACCAAGAATACTGTATCCAGCAAAATTAAGCTTCAGATTTGACAATGAAATTAAAATCTTTCACGATAAACAAAAGCTAAAAGATTTCGCAGCCAGAAAACCAGCACTGCAAAGCATTTTGGGCAAAATTCTACAAGAAGAGGAATGGAAAAACAGTGCCCAAAACCAACAGCGGGAGGTATCTCAGTAAAGGGGGAGGAAAACAACCAAAAAGTAAAAACTAGCCAAACTAAAATAAATAAATAAATAAACATGACTGGAAGTACAAATCATATTTCAATTGTAACCTTAAATGTTAATGGACTAAACTCACCAATCAAGAGACACAGGCTGGTAACCTGGATCAAAAAAACAAATCCAACAATATGCTGCCTTCAGGAGACTCATATGATAGGAAAAGACATACACAGGCTGAAGGTGAAAGGTTGGGAAAAATCATACCATTCACATGGCCCTCGGAAGCAAGCAGGAGTGGCCATACTCATATCGAATAAACTCAACTTCAAACCTAAGTTAATCAAAAGGGATAAAGAAGGACACTATATCCTGTTAAAAGGAGCTATTCACCAACAAGACATAACAATTATCAATTTATATGCACCAAATAATGGTGCAGCAACATTCATAAAACAAACTCTCCTCAAGTTCAAAAGTCAAAATGACCACAACACAATAATTATGGGTGACTTCAACACACCGCTCTCGCCATTAGACAGATCCTCCAGACAAAAGCTGAATAAAGAAACTATAGAACTCAATGACACAATCAATAACCTAGACTTAACCGACATATATAGAATATATCAACCATCATCAAGTGGATACACGTTCTTCTCAGCAGCACATGGATCGTACTCAAAGACAGATCATATATTATGCCATAGGGCAACTCTTAGTAAATATAAAGGAGTGGAGATAATACCATGCACCATATCTGATCATAATGGAATGAAACTGGAAATCAATGAAAAAAGAAGGAAGGAAAAATCCTGCATCACATGGAAAATAAACAATATGTTACTGAATGATCAATGGGTTACAGAAGACATAAAGGAGGAAATCAAAAAATTCTTAGAGATAAACGACAATTCAGACACAACATACCGGAATCTATGGGACACAATGAAAGCAGCTTTAAGAGGGAAATTCATTTCCTGGAGTTCATTCCTCAAAAAAAGAAAAAACCAACAAATAAACGAACTCACACTACATCTCAAAACCCTAGAAAAGGAAGAGCAAAACAACAGCAAATATAGCAGAAGACAAGAAATAATTCAAATCAGAGCGGAAATCAACGAAATTGAAACAAAAAAAACCATTGAAAAAATTGATAAAACTAAAAGTTGGTTCTTTGAAAAAATAAATAAGATCGACAGACCCTTAGCCATGCTAACGAAGAGAAGAAGAGAGAAAACTCAAATCACTAACATACGGGATGAAAAAGGCAATATCACAACAGACACTACAGAAATACAGAAGATAATTAGAAAGTATTTTGAAACCCTATATTCTAATAAAAGAGAAGACAGTGAAGACATCGATAAATTTCTTAAGTCATATGAGCTGCCCAGATTGAGTCAGGAAGACACACACAATTTAAACAGACCAATAACAAAGGAAGAAATAGAAAAAGCCATCAAAAGACTACCAACCAAAAAAAGCCCTGGACCAGATGGGTATACAGCGGAGTTTTACAAAACCTTCAAAGAAGAATTAATACCAATACTTTTTAAGCTATTTCAAGAAATAGAAAAAGAAGGAGCTCTTCCAAATTCATTCTATGAGGCCAACATCACCCTGATCCCGAAACCAGACAAAGACACTTCAAAGAAAGAAAACTACAGACCAATATCTCTAATGAACATAGATGCAAAAATTCTCAATAAAATCCTGGCGAATCGAATACAAAAGCATATCAAAAAAATTGTGCACCATGATCAAGTAGGATTCATCCCTGGGATGCAAGGTTGGTTCAATATACGGAAATCAATAAATATTATTCACCACATCAATAGACTTAAAGATAAGAACCATATGATTGTCTCGATAGATGCAGAAAAAGCATTCGACAAAGTACAGCATCCTTTTATGTTCAAAACACTAGAAAAACTGGGGATAACAGGAACTTACCTCAACATTGTAAAAGCTATATATGCTAAGCCTCAGGCTAGCATCATTCTAAATGGAGAAAAACTGAAGGCATTCCCGCTAAAATCTGGAACAAGACAGGGATGCCCTCTCTCACCACTTCTATTTAATTTAGTCCTTGAAATACTAGCCAGAGCAATTAGACAGACAAGAGAAATTAAAGGCATAAAAATAGGAAAAGAAGAACTTAAAATATCACTATTTGCGGACGATATGATCCTATACTTAGAAGACCCAAAAGGGTCTACAAAGAAACTACTAGAACTGATAAATGAATTCAGCAAAGTGGCAGGATATAAAATCAACACGCATAAATCAAAGACATTCCTGTATATCAGTAACAAAACTTCTGAAATGGAAATGAGGAAAACCACCCCATTCACAATATCCTCAAAAAAAATAAAATACTTGGGAATCAACCTAACAAAAGAGGTGAAAGATTTATACAATGAAAACTACAGAACCCTAAAGAGAGAGATAGAAGAAGATCTTAGAAGATGGAAAAATGTACCCTGTTCATGGATAGGCAGAACCAACATCATCAAAATGGCGATATTACCCAATGTTCTCTACAGGTTCAACGCAATGCCAATCAAAATCCCAACGGCATTTCTGGTAGAAATAGATAAAGCTATCATGAAATTCATATGGAAAAACAAAAGACCCAGAATAGCAAAAGCAATTCTAAGCAGGAAGTGTGAATCGGGAGGTATAGCGATACCAGATTTCAAACTGTACTACAGAGCAATAGTAACAAAAACAGCATGGTACTGGTACCAAAACAGGCAGGTGGATCAATGGTACAGAATAGAGGACACAGAGACCAATCCACAAAATTACAACTTTCTTATATTTGATAAAGGCGCTAAAAGCATGCAATGGAGAAAGGATAGCATCTTCAACAAATGGTGCTGGGAAAACTGGAAATCCATATGCAACAAAATGAAGCTGAACCCCTTTCTCTCGCCATGCACAAAAGTTAATTCAAAATGGATCAAGGAGCTAGATATCAAATCAGAGACTCTGCACCTGATAGAAGAAAAAGTTGGCTTCAATCTACACATTGTGGGGTCGGGCTCCAAATTCCTTAATAGGACACCCATAGCACAAAAGTTAATAACTAGAATCAACAAATGGGACTTACTCAAACTAAAAAGTTTTTTCTCAGCAAGAGAAACAATAAGAGAGGTAAATAGGGAACCTACATCCTGGGAACAAATCTTTACTCCTCACACTTCAGATAGAGCCCTAATATCCAGAATATACAAAGAACTCAAAAAATTAAACAACAAGATAACAAACAACCCTATCAACAAATGGGCGAAGGACCTGAACAGACACTTCTCAGAGGAAGACATACAATCTATCAATAAGTACATGAAAAAATGCTCACCATCTCTAGCAGTCAGAGAAATGCAAATCAAAACCACCCTAAGATACCATCTCACTCCAGTAAGATTGGCAGCCATTATGAAGTCAAGCAACAATAAGTGCTGGCGAGGATGTGGGGAAAAGGGTACACTTGTACATTGCTGGTGGAACTGCAAACTGGTGCGGCCAATATGGAAAGCAGTATGGAGATTCCTAGGAAAGCTGGGAATGGAACCACCATTTGACCCAGCTATCGCCCTTCTCGGTCTATTCCCTGAGGACCTTAAAAGAGCATACTATAGGGATACTGCCACATCAATGATCATGGCAGCACAATTCACAATAGCTAGACTTTGGAATCAACCCAGATGCCCTTCAATAGATGAATGGATTAAAAAACTGTGGCATTTATACACAATGGAGTATTACGCAGCACTAAAAATTGACAAAATCATGGATTTTGCAGGGAAATGGATGGCATTAGAGCAGATTATGCTAAGTGAAGCTAGCCAATCCTTAAAAAACAAATGCCAAATGTCTTCTTTGATATAAAGAGAGCAACTAAGATCAGAACAGGGAAGAAGAGCATGAGGAAAAGATTAACATTAAACAGAGATGAGTGGGGGGAGAGAAAGGGAGAGAGAAGGGAAACTATGGAAATGGAAGGAGACCCTCATTGTTACACAAAATTACATATAAGAGTTTGTGAGGGGAAAGGGGAAAAAAAAAGGAGAGAATTAAACAACAGCAGATGGGGTAGAGAGGGAAGATGAGAGGGAAGGGGAGGGGGGATAGTAGGGGATAGGAAAGGTAGCAGAATACAACAGTCACTAATATGGTATTATGTAAAAATGTGGATGTGTAACCGATGTGATTCTGCAACTTGTATTTGGGGTAAAAAATGGGAGTTCATAACCCACTTGAATCAAATGTATGGAAGATGATATGTCATGAGCTGTGTAATGTTTTGAACAACCAATAAAAATAAAAAATAAAAAAGAAATCCATCTACCCTTATGAAAAAAGCCCACATAAATAGAGACAAATAGACCAGCTATGCCAGCCAGTCCAACTACTGAGGTATTAGACATGGGACCAAAGCCAGCATTGACCACTCAGCCCCAGATTAATGTCCAGATGATATTGTTTTGAGTGACCAAGGAGAATAAAAGTGAACTTCCGACTGAATCAGTCTAGAACATGTATTCATTAACAAATAAATTGTTTTACTTTTAATCTGCTAAATTTTAAGGTGATTGCATTAAATATTATATGTATTAAGAGTAATAATATTTTAGTAGTCAACATAAGCTATGAAATACTGCAAGATCAAAAATTCTAAAATCTTAGTTGTTTTTAAAAATTAAAGGCCCATTTATCAATCAGTCCCTGTATTCATTTTGGGTTTGCTATGTTCAGTGTTATCACTCTAGGACTCTGCATGAGAAACTTAAGCATCATCTGAAAAACTTCTAGTTGTCATGGCAGAGAAAAGAAAAACAAAATCTTACAGTGACAATTGAATGCTTCAGCTTGGAAATGTACTTATCACTTTTGCTCAAAATTGTTGGACGAAACTTCTCACAAGACACTCAAATTCAATAGGATGAAAAATAGATATTCTATCACATAGCAAGAAGGCATAGAGCTCATAATATTTGGTGAACTACATTATGTCTGTGAATGTTACTTCAATGTACCATGCTTTTTTTTTACTGTGTTGTGATGTTTATAAGAATAAAATACAGTTCTAAGATATGTTTCTCAGTGTGAGATTATTGAGTGATACACCAAGTACATTTTCAATTTTCCCAGTTTTTATCAAAATGTTTTCCAAAACATATATACTGATTTATACTCCAAAATTGGCAATAAAACCATGCCCATCAGTGCCCTCTGAGAAAAATTTTCCATCCTATTCATCCAAAACTGAGTTCTGTTAGGTTTTAAATTCAAGCAATTTGGTGATTTAAAAATGTCCAGTTTTTCTTTCTACTTGTATGCCTTTTGTTATTAACAAGTCACATATTTATAAGCTATTGATTTTCTGTGATTTGCCAGTTCATATCTTCTACTTACTCTATTCTGGATTGTTTGCTATCTTTCTGATGAAAAATAAACATTAATTTATATTTTATGTCATTGTTTCATGAAAAGCTTGCATTATTTTGCAAGGATTTATTCATTCAAACACTTATTTTTTCTTACATATTCTATATACTACTGCTTATCAGTGCCATATCTTTTCTTCTTTTTGAGACACTTTTCTACTTGATTAGCAAAGTCAAATATATCTTTTCATTTAAGATTTGTGCTTTCATCTTGTTGGAGAAAAATCTACCCTGAATTTATACAAATATTTTCTAGAATTAATTTGATTTTTTTCTACATGAAAATATTGTCTCATCACCATTTAGAGACTGATTTACTCTTCTCCCATCAATATATAATGTTCTCTTTGGCTTTATATCAAGCTGCCATATACACCCTATTTTTGGTTTACCAAGAGTGGAGTGATGTGTACAACCTTCCCCAGGAAAAGGCACTAAGGGGATACATTACTTAAAGAGAACATTAAAAACAATTATAAAACTAATGAAAACCTGGTCTCCTTTTATTATTATCATGTCCTGTCAATTCTAAAATGTTAATGAAAAACACTTCTCACTACCAGGGTGGAAAGCTCCCACTGCTACCTTCCCCATCTTGGGACCTTTGGAAGATAATTGATCATGAAGATTCTGATCTTACAAATACATTAATCCATCTCTGACCATTGTTTAATGAATAGGGATTTATTATAAAAGTGAACTCTCTTCCTTATTATTATGTTATTGTATCATTTAAAGGGGGAGAACTTCCTAGTGATGCAATATTTAGTCATTGACTTTATTTTAAAGACTATTTTCCTGATATTAGTTAAGCTATACAATCTTTCTTTTGATTAGTACAATTTAAAGCACCATGGCTATGAACTTCTCTAGGCTCACATGTGGGGCAAATTAGCTCAGATTCACATATTTTGGCTCTAGAAAGATAACAAGACTTTATGGACCTCAGTTACCCTGCTTTTATACTGGAGGATTTGACTGTGATGATCTCTAATATTCTGATAACTCTGACCCTCTATGATCTTCCACCTTTTCTATCTAGATTTCCATCGTTATAAAGGCCTCCATTTCTTCTAACTTGTACTTAGCCTGTTCATGAAATAATATAAACATCTGTTTGTTCTGGCTAATTATATATCACAAAATGTAAAAGGATATCAGAAATCCATGGGATATTTTGAAATTATTAAAAAAATATATTTATCTCTTTGGCTACGGTTTTAATCATAGTTATACAAGCAAAATACATAAAATACCACAAATTGGTATTTACCTTGAGCTTTTATCTCTTTGACAAAATCTTTGGATCATATAATGACTGAGTAGTAACAGAGATGAAAGTTCAGGGTGAGGGAAACAAGATCAGAGATGATGACTTTATCTCAACAGGAGAAAGCAATTTACAACAATTTTTACAACATTATCTGTATTTTTGCCAAGTATATTTCATTCAAAGACTGCTGGCCATCAAATATGACAGGACATAGTAAATAAATATTAATGCTCTGTCTTGCATAGTCTGAAGTAAATATTTAAAGCCAGGAATGATAGTAAACTCTTCAATACAAAACTTCTTGTTTTAGGAATTAAAAATTAGGCCCCAAAGAAGGAATAATTTACATGTTGGTTTTTAACATTGTGTACTTTAAATAAATACATATTGATTATTTATTGCCTTGACCTAGAACCTATGAGAAAATCTTGTAGATATACAACTCTCTTTTCACTACCTTAGCCAAATTGAATGTTTTCTATTATAAGGACTTGTTCTGTTCAATTGTCACAATTTTGACTAATGTATTTGTGCACGAATTTTAGGGAAGATTCAAAAATTCTTTTGAGAATATTGGAAATGTTTTGACTAAAAGATTGTCTATGTTAAATAAGAAATGCTTCTTAAATTAACTGTTTTCTTCTCTTTGGGATGTAGAGATGTTGAATATTTGCTGATTATCATTGGTATGAATGATTATGATTAAAGAGTATTTTTATTAGAAATTTATTTATGTTGACCATATTCTAGCTTCATCCACTTAACAAACTTCCTCTCCAAGACCTTATGATTTCAAGGATTTGAGGGGTATATATCGTTGGCATCAAGTGTCATGGCTTGATGCAATCCTTCCTTGCAGTTTAAAATATTTTGGTATTATAAAACAATCAGAAGATTTTTTAAAAAAATCACCACAAAGTCACTCCATAGAAGAAAATCATTAACACAATACTAACTTCCAAGAGATTCTACAGATACGCTGTGTCTTGCAGTATATAGTACTTGAATTTCAAAAAAAAAAAAAAAATGTTCCTCAAGGTCATCTAGTCCATAAGTTCACAAAGCATGGGCTCATGTTTAGCATATCAGCATCACCTAGGAATTTGTTAGAAAAGCAAATTCTCAGCTTTCCCACTTCTACTTCATAATAAACTCTGGTTAGAGGCAAGGAAATCCATCAACCTGTGTGTTAATGATTGATCTTCCAGATGATTTTGATGTACACTCATGTTTGAGAACCATTAATCTAGGCAATTCCCCTGCACACCCCATCTGCATCTTTAAAAAGGGAAAAATGAAATATGGAAGTATTTATAATTCCTTGTTTCCTAAATATCTTATTCTCTGTCTTCTCTCCAATTATACAAATACTCAGATTCAGTATGAGAACATATATTTTCTTACTCTTGTAAGACTCAAATATAGCATGATAAAATTTTAGAGGTCAAAGAGACTTGGAGATTAGTGTGTTTGTTGTATTTTGTACTCCTACAGAGTTCTATTTAATAGCTATTTCACTCAAAGTTATTTGTTTAATGTCTATTTTACTGAATTTGAATCTTTATGAAGCAATAGGCCATACAACTTTGATCATTATTAATTGTACATTAACTTCACAATGACTTTACCATAGAAGATGCTTAACCAATATCTATTGATTAAATGGCAATTGACTGCATAAACATAAAAACATTTTCTATAGATCCTGACTCTGATAATAATAATGTTCCAATAACATACTCTATGTTTCTATAATAAAAAGAATACTTGGAAAGAAAAAATTATCAATTTTAATTTCCTAGTATAGATGTCTGTTTCTTAACCTATGACATTTACAAAAATATACCTTATTTTTAACAAGCAATCAAATATAATTCATTTTGACACTAATATGAATGTGTATGCCAACCTCTTCTTTTTTGTGATAATTAAAATCTGTGTTGTAAAAGAAAGTCTGAGATGTTACAGGAGTGTCTAGAATAATCTTTTGTTTCAAAAATAAAAATAAAAAAAGATATAGTTTGTGACAAAAAATCAAGTATCTGAGTTTAGATAAAAGCAGTATGAGTCTGTGTAGCCAGTTATCTGGATACAGATTCCAACCCTGATACGTACCATCTGTTAACCTCAGGCACATGCTGTCTTTTTCTGTTTTGTATAATGTTGGATAGTAATGGTATCTTTCTTGTAAGGATAAAAGAAGTATATTAATGTACACAATGTATTTAGACATAGTTGTCATTATTATTATAGAGAATGAAGTACTAAATTAGAACCTAAACCAAGCTCTCTGTATTTCTCTAACAATATGTTCTCAATATTAAAAGTGTATTAACAAGCTGGGCATGGTGGTGCACATCTGTAATCCCAGGGGCTCAGGAGGCTGAGGCAGGAGAATCATGAGTTCAAAGCCAGCCTCAACAACTTAGCAAGGCACTTAGCAACTCAGCAAGACCCTATCTCTAAATTAAAAAAAAAAAAAAAATTAAGGACTGAGAATTAAGCACTCCTGGGTCCAATTCTCAGTACCAATAACAAACAAACAAACAAAAAAGAAGCTATTTCAATTGGCTTGAAGTTGATATTGCAAACGTGAATAGGATGCCTAAGTCTTTCCAATAAGCATTCCACCAAAGCATACAAGATCCAGAGCAGCAACGGTTTGCTTTACTTGTGAAAGTCTTTTGAAAATAACAAACTACTTTTAAAAGAAAGGTAAGGATGAAATAGCATCCAACATTTTACCTAGTCTACCCATTGCTCTCTGGCCTCTTCCCATGCCCTTCTTTGCTTCTCTCACTGGATATGAGGCCTTCTATGGGTGTGCTACCTGTTATTCTTCACCTTCTCTGTGGGGAAAGCTGCTTCCCTCACCAATAGTGTTTATTTTAGTCATTGCTTAAACATGGTTTCTCCCTTGAAAGGGAAACCTTCAATCAGGAAGAAGGTAAGGGAATAGGTTTCCTGCTACATGGATTACATTAGCTATACTTAGGCCATGATTACAGTAAATTATATGTTTAATGTCTGTCTATTGGGCCACATCTCAAGTACTCCCAAAGTGGTATTCTTAGTCTACTTTATCCTGCACAGAGTAAGAACTCAAAAAATAAGCTGACTGACTGAACAAGCCATGCATATATTTTGGTAAAAATATTAAGGATAAAAGTCAGATTCCTATTCCCAAACACAATCTTTTCATTTTAAGGAGGAGGAAAGGAGGATGAGGAGGATACAGAAGAAAAAGGAGAAGAAGGAGAAAGAGTTGGAATAGCCCAGTGAGGTTTGTGGGGAAAAATGTTTTTGCAGCTAGACCATAGTAAACAGCTAAAAAATCAGACTGGTGGCAGGATATTTTTTCCATAAACACATTGAAAAAGTAAGCTGCCCCGTACACTTATTTTTAACTTCATGTAAATATACAATGAGGAGGTTTACTCCTTCCTTAGGTCCTAGTATGAATCAAAATATTGTGTTTAAAACAGTAATCATTTGATTACTAAATTAATTTTAGACTAAAACTAACCCACTGGTTCCCAGGCTCAACAAAACTTTAGTGGAAGTCTTTGCAGCTTTGCCAGGCCAACCACACTTAGCAGACACAGCCATTAATGCCAAAAAATAGAGCAAGGATCCAGGTACCTTCGTTTAGTTTCTTTGTAGCTTAATGACAATGTTTTCAAGTTGGATTTTGTCCAAATTCAAAAGAAAGAGCCAGAGTGTTTATTTGAAATACTGTCTCAGGCCCCAAAGCTGTCTTGTAAGAAAAAGAAAACCATTTATCTAAGAAAAGAGAGAATGTACATTTCATCCTCAACAAACGTTATAACATGATTTAAGTTAGGAAATGGTGAATAGTTGATGTACCGGGGGGAAAGTAATTTAAAATAGAGCTAGTCAATTGCTACAAGAAAATGTGAGAACAATATCAGAAAATAAAACCTGGGGTTATCAATGGTAAATAAATTGATAGGAATTAGCAATAATGCAATACACAGTCTGCAGAAATCAAACAGGAAATGCTTCAGGGAAGCGAGGGATCCCCTTAGTGGGCTCTGCAGATGATCTTGCCCTCCAAAGTGACCCTGGATGAAACTACACCTGCACTTCTTGTTGTTTTCCTTGACATTTCTGTTTTGCAAAGTGTCCTACATTTCCTTGTTGTCTGTTTTGAAAAGTATAGATGCAGGAGAGGATGGTTTGAAAAGTTTATTATCGTTTTATGTACCATTTTGTCCTCATCACAATCCAATGGAGTATATGTAATTATGTCCGTTTTACAGATGAGCACATGACATTCCATAAGGTTGAATAACTTTCCCAGGGTCTTACCACTACTAATTTTTAGCACCAAAATTCTAGCATGAAGTCTACACATATGGTTTTTTATTGCCTTCTCCAATGTCTTGTTAGCCTCTCTTATATTAGTTTTTTCTTTGCTTAAAGCATACAACCACACCGGAAGAAGGCTCTCATATGTTTTCTGAATTTTAGTCCTCAAGCCTTTTTCTACCTCCTCCTTTTCCCTAAACGATCTCCTCCCTCTACCACACCCACAGTTCATACACTACATCTTCCAAATTTCCTGAGCCATTCCAATATCTTATCATCTGTCTGGAACATCACCACCTCTGTAGGCATATTCTTACACAGAATTGTTTCAAGACACTCATCCACTTAGTGAAGTCAGCTCTTATTTCTTTTCAGATAGTCAGTACATAACTTAATCCATTTCTTGCCTTTGTATCCATTAGTCTTGCCTTAAAGACAAGGACTTAAATCTTTACTTCTTTTTTCAGTCTATGTTACAGCTACTGAATTCTGTATTGTTGAATGTAGTTACTGCCAAAATAAAAAAAAAAAAGTGATGCTGCAATATCTAAGGGATCTGGACACATCTACTCAGCATTTGCTGGCAGTAGCTGTTTAGGAAACCAAAGCAACCACCTTCCTCTAAAAAAGTCAATCTTTGAGAAACATGAGAGTAAAAATTTCAGACACTTCAATGAATAGCGAATATAAATGAATATGGCTTAGAGGGTCTATCAACAAGACTTAAATTCTAATACTATCACTAAAATAGCCCAGTGATATTTTAAATCACAAATTGTAGCATTCCACCCAAATGGTTTCCACTTCCTAAAAAAGACTTCAACAGCCCCTGTAGGATCTGATTCTCCAACCTCAAGTCCATGCCCTGACTCTGTTACTTCTTTAACAATATCTTCTATTACTTCCTTCTTTACTCCTTTTTTAGCTGGCCTTTTGCATGAACTCAATAGTGATCAAACTTTAACTTGTCAGAGTTACCTGGGAGAGTGATTAAAATGTAGATTTCCCACCAGAGGTTCTAGTTCAATATTATAGGGTGGGGTCTGATAATTTGCATCTCTAACAAATTCTCAGGTGACATTAGTGCTGTAAGACTTGGATCCACAGTCAGAGACCAACTGGATTGAAGTCATCAGCAATAGGAGACAAAGATTTAGATGAGAAAAATCAAATATGGTATTTTCCCACCAAGTCCCTTAGGCCCAAAGACTTGCAAGGACACACACACACACACACACACACACACGAGAGAGAGAGAGAGAGAGAGAGAGAGAGAGAGAGAGAGAGAGAGAAAGTCCAGCAGATCTAAGAAGTAAGTCTAGAAGAAAATACTGGCAGTGGCTATTGGCACATTATACTAACTAATATAAGACAAGAAGCCTTGAAAAGAATCTGAGAGCATTTTACACACAAAGAAATCACAGTATTGAAACGTTCAACATTATATAAGTGTGAAAGATTTAGTACCACCTTTATGGGGAAAATAACCAACTAGCTGCAATGACAGGAATATTGTCATTCCAACCTTAGATGATGAAAAAGAAGTGTCCCCAGAATGCAGAGTACAGGACTGAATAAAGTTACTAAGGATTAGCGACCATGGTGTGACTCCTTCTCATCAATTCTGAACAGGAGTGCTTATTAAAGTTATCCGGCACGTGGTTCACCCCTGTGTGTTAGTTGGAAAAGAACACTTAGCTTTTTGATTCAAGTCTCTAGATGAAGAGATGCCCATCCAAAATTAATGCATCATGTCTCACTTAGGAAAAGGCTGAATGAACATTTTCACCTTTATAAGAGAGGATGAACAAAATACCTGGTGACCAAATAATAGTCTGGCCTATCTTACCAAACATTTCAAGATCTTTCTTCTTCCAGGTGGAACTGAACCTCTCTATATATACCCCACATTCAGTTATGACTATGTGCCTTGCTTTGGCCTATGAAGGGGAGACAGGTGTACTTTCAGTCCTTCATGTCAACTGGCAATGTTCCATCAGCCTGGGACTCTATAGACTGTGGTACCAGAGGCTACACTGACCCTGTTGGATATGTTATACGAGCAAGAAATAAGTGCCTTGCTATTTTTATCCATCGAGATTGGGGGCAGTTTTGAGCACCATCTCACCTTTTGAATTCATGAGCTGGTTAATTTGAGACATTGTGAAAAATAGCTACCAACTGGTTAGACTGTGCTTAGTACTACTTGTCACCTTTTCAAGGAGAAAATATATGTTTAATATTTAATAACCATGGAATATTTGGCAAGACATTTATGCTTATCTCTTCTGTGAAGAGATGGGGAATGCTTCTTCTGGGCCTATAAAACCTCTGCATTTGGAGGAGAAAAAGTAATCAAAAACTATGTATGAGCAGTTTATACAGTCTTTCCATTTCATATGCACGAAACCCTACTTCATTGGCCTCTCATAGAGATTATCTGATATTCACTAGAAGTAGAATTAAGCTAGGGAAGTTTAGAAGGGTGATTGAAAACTTGTTAATATATTCATCATGTCTGCAGACTTGAAATAAAAATCATCTCAATATAGGCCAAAGAAAGGGATTTATAACATCGAACATCCATCATGATTAAAAAAAAAATAATAAAACCTTACAACAATTAAAAAGAGCAAAACTTTCTCAACGTTATGTAGGATATCTACAAAAAAACAACCAAACGTAATATCATGGCTAGTAGTGAAAGAGTGATAGCTTGTTTTAAATATAATATTAATCAATCAAAATTCAAACCTAAGATGGGGAGAAAATATAGGGCCTATTGATTCATAAAGAGGGTTAACTACAAAAGGGCATTTTGGGAAAAAGGAGATTATTTTATGTCTTGATTATAGAGATGATTATATAACTGTATATAACTATCTAATTTCATCTCAAATTTTACCTAAATTTTACTAAATATAAGTTTAAGAAAGTAAATGTTACCTACAGAAATTCTATCTATCATCATTATCATCATCTTTTATTACTCATCTATTTCTCAGGCTGCAAATAAAAAAGCCTGCCTTAACATCCTCATGTAAGCCCCACTTATCCCATATGATATTTTAATAACATTAAATTTGTTGTAGACATCATATATTAAAAAGTTGTAGCTCAGTTCTTCCTACGTCACAAAGGATCTCCAGAAGAGCTCTAAGTCATGTAATTCATTTAAATTAGCTCTTCTCCAAGTTCATGAGCATATATGAACTGAAAGGAAGCCAGAATGAGAATCAGAACTCTTTTCTGCTTTAATTCCCTTTCTCTTACACCCAAATTTAATCATTCAATAAGTGTCAATTTATTCAGGCAATTAATTTGCTACTGTAAGAAAATAGGAACATCCAGTGGTACTGAAGTTCTGATCCCAAGAAAATGTGTAAACCTAAGATATCATAGTCTCAGGTAGGGACACAAGCCCATTTTCTCTAGCAATTTTTAAAACATAGTCTTTTCTAAAATTGATGAACAAAAATAAAATCAAATGTTTCCTTTCAAGTTACCATGAGTGATTGTTCTGAAAAATGTTATAATCACTTCCTTAATTTTTCTGGAAGTCTTAAACTATAGAACATGATTTACATATGTATTTATATATGTTTATTTATTTATTTATTTTGGCAGCTCTGGGGGTTGACTGCAGGGTTTTCTATCTCTGAGCCATGTCCCCACCCTTTTCATTTTTTAATTTAAGAGAGGGTCTCTCTAAGTTGCCCAGGCCAACCTCAAACTTGCCATCCTCCTGCCACAGCCTCCTGAATCCCTGGGATTACAGGCATGTACCACCATGTCCAGGAGAACATGATTTCATATTTCACAGTTTAGTATCAGAAGCAATTTGATTATTCTCCATAAATCAATCATATTTAGTTTGGGTTGGGATGTTTTATGTTAATTTTCATTGACCAAACTTGCAAAATTTTTTTAATTCAAATGCCTTTAATTACCTTCTTTCCCTTTGCTTCCCTTCCCTTCTCTCCTTCCATTATTTTTGTGCCTAATTCATGTGTTGAAATTCTAATCTCCAATGTGAAGATATTATGAGGTGAGGCCTTGGGATATAATTTTTAGCTTATATATATATATATATATATATATATATATATATATATACACACACACACACACACACACACACACACATACATATACATGACAGTAGAGTGTATTTTGACATATTACACATACATGTGATATAATTTTCAGTTCCTGTGGTTATACATGATGTGAAGTTACACTGGTCATGTGTTTACATATGAACATAAGAAAAGTATGTCCAATTCCTTCTACTGTCTTTCCTTCTCTTATCCCCCCTCCTATCCCTTCATTCCCCTTTGTCTAATCCAATACATTTCTATTCTTCCCTTCTCCCCCATTATTGTGTGTTAGCATTCACATATCAGAGAGAACAACTGGGCTTTGGCTTTTGGGATTGACTTATTTCACTTAGCATGATAGTATCCAGATCCATCCATTTACAAATGCCATAATTTCACTCTTGTTTATGGCTGATTAATATTCCATAGTGTATATATTCCACATTTTCTTTATCATTCGTTTGTTGAAGGCCACCAAGGTTGGTTACATTGTTTAGCTATTGTGAATTGAGCTACTATAAACATTGATGTGAACACATCACTATAGTACGCTGATTTTCAATCTTTTGGGTATAAATCAGAGTGGTATAACTGGGTCAAATGGTGATTTCATTCTAAGTTTTCTGAGGAATCTCCATATACTTTCCAGAGTGGTTATACCAATTTTCAGTTGGGTATAAAATTTTTTAAGGGATTATTATCCTTAAAGAAAAAAGAGTAGACACCTAGTCCAACAAGTAGATGATGTCCACTAATACAGAATCCCAAAATGTCTCTGTATACATGTGGGTCAAGAATCTCAGTCATAAAGAGAGTAGAACTCATGATCTCATACCCTAGTCCAATCCTACTGCCATTTCTTTAATACTAAAATAATTTGGGGAGTCCAGCAACTTCCTAAACACTCTTTTTTTCCTTTTCATTTCATGAGATTTAATTTTCTGATGGACTGGTTGTCCAGGCAATCACCCTTCCAAACTAAGTAGTTCGTTGAACCAAACTACAATTTCTGTGATAAAACTCACTTGGCCATGATTTAGTGTTATGTTACTAGGTTCTATTATCTAACATTTGAAAAATTACTTTTGTATTCATATTCACAGAAAATATTATTACGTTTTCTTCTAACATATTTGTTTCTTCTGATATATTTTTGTCGAGTAATTTCAGATTCATGAAACTAGTTAGAAAATGTTTCTTTTTTTTTCTTGAAATACTTCATATAGAACTAATTTTTTTTTCCTTTAAACATTTAGTTGGATCCACCAATGAAGCCATCTGCACATGGATTGAATTAATTGGAATGTTTTCAATTTCCTTAATAGATCGAGGAATGTCCAGGATTTCTGAATCTCCTTGAGTGAGTTTTGGCATTTGTAGCTTTTTAAGGATGTGTTTATATTATATAATCTCTCAAATTATTTCAACAAAGTTGTTAATTCTCTTAGGTTTTATGTCTCTGGGATCCAGAGAGATACTTCATCTTTAATTCATTTTTTAATATAATGATGTTATTTATTTATTTTGGATACTAACACTTTGAAAAAAAATACATAACTGGCTCTTGACCTGATTTTACAAAAATAGAATTTGATTAAAGATTTAAATTTCAAAATTTTAAAAATAAAGGCATAAACGTATCACTGATTATTTGTAACTTCATATATTTGCAATATCACCTACCTAAATTTGAATGATATATTTGATCTTTACAGAAAATCTTATTTGATTGATTTACCACTATCTTTTTTTAACAATTTAATTGTCTCTTCTCTTCTCTGTATTACTTCATTCTTTGTGCTTCCCTTTGACTTAAATTTTTGTTTCTAATATTTCCATTACTGATTTGAAATCTTTGCTTTCTTTTGCCAAATTTATTACCCTATATAATCATCTCTAAAATGTATATGTGTGTGTATATATATGTGTATATATATATATATATATATATATATATATATATGATTATATCTGAATGTCAAGTCAAATCTTGAACTGTAATCCACTTCCAAATCACACTTGTGTTAGATTCCTTCCCAAGTCTTATGATTCATATGTGAGGTGTTCCCCTAAATTTCATGGGTAAGACAATGCAAGAAGGTTCAGAGAAGAAATGATTGGGTTGTAAAAGTCTTAACCCAATTAGTGGATTAATCACCTAATAGGATTAATTGAGTTGTGACTGAAGGAAATTTGGGTGTGGCTGGAGGAGACTGGGTGTTGGGTATGCCTTTGGGGTACATATTTGTGTCTCGCAAGTGGAGATCTCTCTCTCTCTCTCTCTCTGCCATCTGATCATTATGTGAGTTGCTTCCACCACACTCTTCCACCAAGAAGTTCTGCCTCACCTTGAGCCTTGAGGAATGGAGCCAACCTTCTGTGGACTAAGACCTCTGAAACCATGAACACTCAAATAAACTTTTCTTCCCTAAAATTGTTCTGGTCAGATCTTTTAGTCACAGCTGTGAAAAGGCTGACTAAAACACCAAGTTAATATTAAAGAAAAAATCACATAAATATACCAGATATATCATTTCTTAAGGAAGCAAGAGAAAGAGTTGAAAAGATTCCTCCAAAAGACTTTTTATGCTTCTTATGTTAAAAAAAAATGAATAAAGGTTTTTTCCTGGCCTCATTATTTTTGAAACCCAAAAAGTTATTCAAGCAATCCCTTACTTTGAGGAAAGTTAGCCATCTCCTCCTTTCTACTTGTTTTTTCCTATGTTATCTCTGGCTAGCTACTATCTCTACCTAAAGAGATTTAGAGTCTACATAATTGAGCATTTTAAGAATATTTACAAAATTTAAACATAAACATAATAACATTTCCTGATCTATGTAACTCTTCATTCAATCCTTTTTGAGCAACTTCCAAGGCAAAGATGCACATGACAGACAGTAGCCACTATTTATGTTTGATATCACTTGACAATTTATTTTTAAATTAAATTTTTTATGAATTTAATTTTTAATACATGTGTTAATGAAAATGGGTAAGATATGATTCCCTCTTCACACTACTTTTTTAAAGAGAGAGAGAGAATTTTTTAATATTTATTTTTTAGTTTTCGGTGGACACAACATCTTTATTTTATTTTTATGTGGTGCTGAAGATAAAACCCAGCACCCCACACATGCCAGGCCAGCATGTTACCGCTTGAGCCAAATTCCCAGCCCCTCTTCACACTATTCAATGAAGTAAGGGGAGACCAGTAAGTAATAGAGAGTACAATAAGTAAAAAGAAACCAATAATTAATAGAGAGTAAAAATTGTGCAATAAAAATCATGATAAAAGTTTTCATGGGATACCAGATACAAAAGTTAATGTTTAGTGTTTGTTATAGATGAGGGTGGTAGCGAATATTCCCCTATTGGATAAAAAATGAAGGACATAGAAATTAAATAAAATTGTTGCTTCAAAGACATTCTCAAAGAGACATTTTTGGGGTCCGGAAAACTTGACATTAACCTTACTAAATTGATTAACATTAAAAAAATAATGTGTCAATCAGCAAGAGGCTTGATGAGACTTCTAAGTCTTTTGTGGGACCCAATGTTGGTAGGGTTTCTTACTAGCATAATTGGATTATTGGATCTTTCTCCAAAGCATATATCTGCATCCTTTATGGTATAATAGATACATCAGGCTATCACTGCCTCCTTCCATTAAATATTCAAATCCTATAATTAACTCCCCTTGTTGATTTCATGCTCAACCAGCAACCCTCTGATAATTTGGCTTCTTGAATAGTTTGCACATGAAGAGTGAAGGTACAACTCAGGATGGTACTATTATCTATTCCCTTGAGCAGTTAGAGCTCACACTGAAATTTAAGAGTCTGCCATTCTGATTGATAAGTCAGCCTCTTGAGAACATTGTTATCACAAGCTACCATCCCAGAGGGGGACCAGCTCAGGAACACTGATATGAATAAGCTTTCAGTATAAAAGCCTAAATTCCAAATCCTGTTCTATAGGGAATTCCCTGGAGAAATACATGTGACATTGTGGAGTTCAGGGTTCCACCTCTGCAAGGAACCTGTGTGGTTCTGGAAAAAAAAAATGCTTTTGGTGCTCTGACAACAGGATTGGGTTTGTAGGCATCACCAGGTGCAAAGTCCTACAGTGCCTTCTGGGCTTGATGCTGGGTATCACCTTATTGAGTATTGTAGGCAGCTTAAATAATTACTGGAACTTCACTTTGATTCCTGAAATTTCCTAAATCTGGTGGTAACTTTCTCTTTTCTTTCATATTACTTTCAACAACTTTTAATAGCTGACTTATACTTGAAATGCCTACAGAGAATTCTCTTTTTCCAAAAACCTAAGCTATTATATTATATTATATTATATTATATTATATTATATTATATTATATTATATTTGGAATCCTTAGAAATAAAGCAAAAATATCACCAGCTAAGCTCAATGAAAGAATTTTTATATTTTAGTGTTGCGCAAATAAAATAGTAAAAAGAGCTTAATTGGTTTGTTGTTGTTGTTGTTGTTGTTATATCAGGGATTTAAGCCAGGGTAGGTAATCACTTAACTATGTCCCCAGACCTTTCTTCTTTTCTCCTTTTTTATTTTCAGACAAGGTTTTCCTAAGTCACTGAGGGCCTTGCTAAGTTGCTGGGGCTGACTTTGAACCTGCACCAAGCTCATGGTTGCTTCTAACAATCCTATATCTAATCATAAGTAGGTGGATGAGTAGTCTTCCTAATTGTTCTGCATATATACATAAACAGAGGAGCACATCTTAAAGAAAAATTATACAGGTTTTATAGTATAATCAATCAACTTTCTTGAAAACATGAATGATTTAGTGATACATCTGAATTCTCATGAGATACAACATCATAAAATATTGACTCTTGATGTTGATTCCTACTTGTTAACCTTTTAGAAAAGGTAAATTAGTGGAGATTTCACTTGTCAGAAATCCTGTTTCAATGCAAAGGCAACAACAATACACTTATGGGAAGTGGGCAGGTATATGAGACAGGGTAGGACAGAACATGAAAAGGAGGACATAGGTAGGCAGCAGTGACAGACGACAGCAATAGTAGATGGTCAGTAGTGGCACAGCAGATCTGCTCAAGATCTCAAGGATAATGGAATGTTCTGGTAGGAGAGAGAGATTCAGGGTGGGGTCCGGTCAGTCACCTAGTGAAGAAACAGGGCCCAGTGATGATAGAGATAGCACTGGGCCATTAGAGAGACCGTGTATGGAGATTAGGTGTCCTTATTTAAAGCTTCACAGATATCTTGGGATGGCAGTAGATGTTGTGAGAACTGAAGCAGGTTATTTTCAAAATATTTCTTATTGTCATAATTATCAAAGTAAAATATTTTCCTTAAAAGAAAAATGAGGAAATAAATATTTGTAAAGAACCTCAAAATAAAAGTTGTAAAACTAAACCCAGGAGTTAACTGGTTCTTTCCAAATCTCACTAAAATTCAAATAATCAACTTCAGTGGTATAACTCTGAAATGATAAAGAAAGCAGAGAAGGATACAGTAGGAGAATGGAATTCTCAACACAAGTCTGACAAAGAGAAAGAATCACTAGAACATAGTGAGCTTTTATCTTTTGGGGATTTTCTGTATGCAAGCTGGTCAGGGAGATAGCAAGAAATATGTTTTTACTTTTCTGCTACACCCCAGGAACTAGAAAATTCAGTTATCATACAATAAAAGAAAATTTTATTAAATTATATATGGAAGAATATGTTGGAGATAAGGATTTATTAGAATACAGATTCCCTCTGTTCCCCTGTAAGGAAAACATGTTTTTTTCCTCTCCAGAGTTATAACTAGACAGACTATGGTCTGGGTGATCCTATTGGAAATGGGATGAACTAAAACAAAGAATAGTAAGCAGTGACCCTGACTCACTTCCCTAGGTCAAGGCTCAGATCTCAGACTGCTAGCCTTTTATAATGCTCCTCATTTTAGGAGAGAACTGGGAGATTCTGTCAAGAAATACTCACAGATAAATTTTTAAATTATTACAACAAATAACCATGTCTATACCTACCTATTCACTGTGGAGTCTAAAATCAAGAAGTCATGTCAAAGTATGAAGACCTTGCAATTACAGTTTTTTTTTTTGTTTTTTTTAAATGAGTGGCTCAATTTTAACCACACAGAGATATACTTCATAAACACTTCAGAAAAAGCTGTAACCTAAAAGACAGAAGCTAAGGAATACAGAGAAAGGAAAGGGGAAGAAACAGAAAACAAAAAGTTAATGACAACTTCCAAAATCAATAAAATTTCAGAAAGACATCTATGAGGTAAGATGAAAATACTATTTTTTAAAAAAAGAAAATGCAGATAAAAAGGAACTTCTTGAAGTTAGAATTATAAGATCAAACCAAAAAGTCAATAGAGGACTGGAAGATAAACCCAAAGACATCTCTCAGAAAAAAAAAAAAAAAAAAAATATATATATATATATATATATATATATGCATATATATATATATATATATATATATATATCACTGTGCCTATATATTTCATATATATGTATGTATTTATATATGTTTTACATATATATATTTATTTATTTATTTATATGAGAGAGATTTCAGTTAAAGAGAAAAACAAAGACTCAACTCAAAAGATTGACAACACAAGTCAAGAATTCCAGAAAGAGAGAAGGTATAAATATTCTTTTTAATTTCTATTAGTGGAACCTAATATTTTTCAGAATGAATCATTAATTTAAAAGAATTGGATTTTTCAAAACAGAGTGAATCTTTTTTAAAAAAATTTTTCTGTTTTAATTAGTTATACATGACATTAGAATGCATTTATGCACTTTGATATATCATACATAGATGGGATATCATTTCTAATTTTTCTGAGTATACATGTTGTAGAATCATATTGTCATGCAGTCACATATATACATACAGTAATAATGTCTATTTCATTGTAATATCTTTCCTATGTCCACATCCCCTCCCCTCCCATCACTTTGCTCTACCTAATCTAAGGTAACGCTATGCTATTTTTCCTTAGTGCCCCACACCTTATTGTGAATTAGCATCCACATATTAGAGAAAACATTCGGCCTTTGGTTTTGTGGGACTGGCTTACTTCACTTAGCATGGTATTCTCCAACTCCAACCAATTACCGGCAAATTCCATAATTTCACTCTTCTTTAAAGCTGAGTATATATACCACAATGTTTATCAAAGCAATTAAATTAACAATAACTAGACTATGGAACCATCCTAGGTGTCCCTCAACAGAGTGAACCTTAAAGACACTGAAGCACTGCCTTCAATAAGGAGAATTATTTCAACATTCTGAAATTCCATTCCAAACTATCACTCAAGCATATGAAGAGAATGACCAAAGTATCATACATGAACACTTTTAACAAATGTACCTTCTATATGTTTTTTAACCACTAAAGGATAGGCTTTATTAACACCACATAGGAAACTATAAAATGTGAAACTATAAAATGGGTGAGGACAGTATTAACAACAATTAACTTTTCAAATATGAGAAAATGATTTTTAAATCTGAGATTATGTTATTGCATTTGATCATTTATAGAGTTTAAATGTCTATAACAATTATAAAGTTTATACTCAAGAAGAGTTGGACAAACAAAAAGACAATTATTAGATTCAAGAAAAATGTATAAGAAAGTATATATAGTCATAGTAACTATGATGTAGTTAAACCATAAATATTATTTAGATATAAGGAACAGAATACTAAACATTCAAAGTTTATGATATAACTATTCTCATAAGTTTATTGTGTGGGGAGTGTTTGTAATTTATGGGAGAAATATAAGCAAGCTAAAGCCTAAATGATATTGACTTGTAAGAAGCCAATAATCAGACAAATATTTTCAGAAAGTAAAAATAATAATAATAATAATAGCAATAAATTTATATGGAGGTGGCTACGTCCCTGTAGTATGCTGTTTCAAAGTTCTATGGGTGTAGACCAAGGAGAAGGATTGTGGGGACAAATGGTGGTTCCATTCCCAATTTTCTAAGAAATCTCTATACTGCCTTCCATATTGGCTGTACCAATTTGCAGTCCCACCAGCAGTATATGAGTGTGCCTTTTCCCTCACATCCTTGCCAACACTTATTGTTGTTTTTAGGCATAACAGCTGCCATTCTGACTGGAGTGAGATGAAATCAGAGTGGTTTTGATTTGCATTTCTCTAATTGCTACTGATGATGAACATTTTTTCATGTATTTTTGATTGATTGTACATCATCCTCTGAGAAGTGTTTCTTCAGGTCCTTGGCCTATTTATTGATTGGGTTATTTGTTGAATGTGATGATCATTATTATCCAAAGTACATGTATGAGGACATGAATTGGTGTCGTTATACTATGTATACAAACAGAGATATGAAAAATTGAGCTCTGTATATGTAATAAGAGTTGTAATTCATTCTGCTGTTATATATAAAGAAAAAAATTACATGGGGTTACTATGAGGAAAAATAGTTTTAAACATTGAAGGAGCTCTAAAATAAAATGGTAAATGTGAATTCACACACACACACACACACACACACACTCGGGTTTGAACCCAGGGGTGCTTTATCATGGAACTTTCTTATTTATTTATTTAAATCTATTTATTTTTTTATTGTTAATTTTGAGAAAGGGTCTCACAAAGTTGGCTAGCATCAAATTTGTAATCCTCCTGCCTCAGTTTCCCAAATTACTGGGATTATAGGCATGTGCCACTATGCCTAACTTTGGTATGAATCCTTTTTGTCAATTTTGTTCTATGTATAGGTATCAAATATAAATTTTTAGAAAGTGATAACAGTGTACAATATCCTAAATTACAGTCTTATGAATAAATTCCATAACATTCAAACTTATTCTGAATGTGTAATCATTACATTGTGGAAATATACTACAAATTATTTAATTATACTCTATTTATAGAAATTTGTGTTTCTTTTAGTTATTCACTATAACAACATTGCTATTAATACCCTATTCATTTTATATTTACAAATATTCTAAAAAATATTCTTGAATCAAATCTCTATACTTTTCTAAAACTGTATATACTTGTGGGATTATTGGCTCAAATGAAGTAAGTTGATGTTTGTTATCTTTTCTGTTTTCATTACTCTTCTCTCAAGAATTGCTTTTAGATATTTACCTCCCTAGTCACGCCCTGTGTAATAGTAGTAACACATATAGTCTATAAATGGTTCATATTTATCATATATATCTGTGCTTCATACATTTAAGTGATGTTTCCTCCCCACCAACTAACCAAACCAGAGGTGCTATCACACTGTTGAGAATTGGTTGCAAAGATTTCTTTGATTTTGATTACATGGCACCCAATTCTCCTTTTCAAATATATTATCAATCCTATCTTTATCAAAAAGGTGCCAAGGTGAATGTTTCCCCACTTCCTCAGCAAACATCAAACTTAACTACATTTTTTTAAAACAAAAGCTTTCAATGTAACTCTGGAAGTTATGTTAGGTGGCTTGTACACATTTCCTTAGTACCTAATGCCAGGTATGGAAATATTTACTTATTTCAGACTTTGTTTCACTATTAGGGAACAATCACTGATTTCAAATTTTCAAGCAATTTATATTTAGAAAGTATACTTCTGAGTGTCACCATGGTTCTTACTATAATTTAGCCTGTTTTTAAGTCAATTTCTTATTGATTCAACCAGAACGGTCAATTATATCCTGCAGAACTTCTTTAGTTCTCAAATTATTGACCTGTCGAGTCAATTTGTAATTAGACAACTTTTTAAAAGTACTTTCTGTTCACAATTATAATGTAGCTTTGGAACTGTTGTTGAATTCTCCCAAATTTGGTGATTATCTGGGTCTGATGCTGTTTTTATCTTCAGCAATTATTTTTATTGAGGTATATCTTGTATTTACAAAAGGGGTTGAAAAATTGCTTGGAACATTCCAATCCTAGATTGGGTTTGTCAGCTAGTTATTAGTTAAGAACCACATGAAATGTCATTTTTAAGCCAGAAAGATTAAATATTAGCTATTCCATATAATTTGGACTAATCAATTATTTTCCTATTATGCACTCAAGAACAAAAATGAGTGTTTATAATGTGTTAGGACTGTTCAGGCCCTGCCACACAGATTTTAAAGAGTCTTTAAAATTTCATTCTTTATAAGGAAGGCACAGTCATACAAAACCACCCACAGAGGGTCAATATTTTTTTTTTTCAGATTGATACAAACATTGCAGAATCTCCCTCCCCTGAGTCAGGAAAACAGATCCAGTCCCAAAATATGTATACTGAAAAGAAATTTGGAAGAGGAGTCAGGGGCCTGAACTGTATTATGGGTTCACCTATTACCTGAGTGAGTCTGGGTCAGGTATTGCTACTTACTCCTTCTTCCAGTGTTGGTGATAGTTAAGTGTTTAGCTCCTCAGGGAGGCCTTCCCTGAGTATCACTCAAGATGAGATCTCCATGACATTATGCTCTTTCTCTTCTGAAAGCATTTGTCATACTAAAAACCATTTGTTTATTTACTTAGCTATTTTCTATTGTTTTAATAAATGAGCTCAATGCAATGAACTTTCCTCTTAGAACTGACTTGATAGTGTCCCAGAGATTTTGACATGTTCTTTTGCTATACTCATTTACTTGTAAGTCTTTTTTTTTAAATCTCATCCCTGATTTCTTCTGCTGTGCATTGGTCGTTCAATAGCATATTATTTAGTCTCCAGGTATTAGAGTAGCTTCTATTTTTTTATTTTGTTGTTGATTTGTAATGTCATTCCATTATATCTGATAAGATGCAAGATATTATCACTATTTTCTTGTATTTGCTGAGAGTTGCTTTGTGGCATAACATATGGTCTATTTTAGAGAAGAATCCATTGCTGCTGAGAAGAAAGTGTATTTGATCATTGACGGATGAAATATTCTGTATATGTCTGTTAAGTCTAAATCATTGATTGTATCATTTAGTTCTATAGTTTATTGGTTTAATTTTTGTTTGGAAGATCAATCAAACTATGTAATGTTTTGAACAACCAACAATAAAAAAATTTAAAAAAAAAGAAAGGTGTGTTAATGTCACCCAGTATTATTATGTTGTGGTCTATTTGATATTTGAAGTTGAGAAGTGTTTGTTTGATATATGTAGATGCACTATTCTTTGGGACATAGATATTTACAATTGTTATTTCTTTTTGGTGTATAATTCCCTGAAGCAGTATGAAATGTCCCCTTTTGTCCCTTCTAATTAACTTGGCTTGAAGTCCAATTCATCTGATATGAGGATAGAAAAGCCCACTGTTTACACAATCCATATGAATGATGTTTTTGTTTTGTTTTTTTCTTGATACTTTCACCTTTAGTCTGTGGTGTCTTTGCCAATGAGTTGTGTCTTTTGGAGAAAACATATTGTCTGCTCTTGTTTTTCAATTCAATCTGCCTGTCTATGTCTTTTGATTGATGAGCTTAGGCCATTTATGTTCAAGGTTATTATTGAGGTTATTATTGAGATATGAAACCTTGAGGTTATTATTGAGATATGACTTGTATTCCTAGCCATTTTGTGTTTTTGAATTTGAATTAGTTTCTATGTGGATTGACTATTCCTTTAGTGTAGTTTCTCCCTTTGCTGGTACCTTTTTTTTTTTTTTTTTCATTTTAGCTTCATGGAAAATTTTGCTTAGAAAGTTCTGTAGTGCAGAACTTTTTAAGCTTTTTTTAATCACAGAAGGTTTTCAATTTATCTTCAAATCTGAAGCTGAATTTTGTTGGGTACAGTATTCTAGGTTGGCATCCATTTTCGTTCAGAGCTTGGTATATATTAATCCAAGACCTCCTACCTTTGAGGGTCTAGGTTTGGAAATCAGCTGGGATCTAAATTGGTTTCCCTCCAAATGTTATCTGACAGCTTTCTCTGGCAGCCTTTAAAATTCTATGTGTTAGACATTTTCATAAATATGTGCCTTGGTGTGGGTATGTTGTAATTTTCTATATTTGAGGTCCTATAAGCCTCTTAAATATGATTTTCTATTTCATTCTTTAGTTTTGGGAAATTTTATGATATTATTTCATTGGAAACATTGTGCATTCCTTTTCTTTGTATCTCCTTGCTTTCATCTGTCCCAATAAACATTAAATTTCATCTTTTCATGTTATCCCATGTTTCTTAGAAGTTATGTTTATAGTCTCTTAGCATTTTCTCTGCATTGTCAACTTTGTTTTCAAAATTATATATTTTGTCTTCATTGCCTGAACTATTTCCAAGTGGCCTTGCCTGCTTTTCATTGAATTTTTAACTTGGTTTATCGATTCCTTAACTTTGAGGACTTTTGCTTGATATATTTTCAGAATCTCTCTTTTTTGAAGTGATATTTCACCTCCTGAATTTTATCTCTAATTCCACTCCTTACATTGTCCTTTACCTCATGCATCAAAGAATGCAAAATTGATTCAACATATATAAATCAATAAATGTACTCACATCAGTAGACTTAAAGACAAGGATCTATGATTATCTCAATAAATGCAGAAAAAGCACTTGACAAAATATAACACCCCTTCATATTCAAAACACTAGAGAACTAGGGATATTAGGAACATACCTCAACATTATAAAAGCTATATATGCTAAACCAAAGGCCAACAACTTTCTAAATGGAGGAAAAAAATGAAAGCATTCCCTTTAAACCTGGAACAAGATTCGGATGCCCTATTTCACTACTTTTATTCAGCATTGTCCTTAAAACTCTAGCCAGAGCAATTAGAGGAGAGAAATTAAAGGGATGCAAATAGGAAAAGAAGAACTCAAACTATCCTTATTTGCCAAAGATATGCTTCAATATTTAGAAGACCCCAAAAATCTACCAGAAAACTTTTAGAACTCATAAATGAATGCAGCCAACTAGCATGATTTAAAATTAATATGCATAAATCAATTGAGTTCCTATACAAAAGTGATGATCTACTAAAAGAGAAAACAGGAAAACAATCCCATTCACAATAGCCTCAAAACAAAATTTTGGGAATCAATCTAAAAAAAGGGGTGAAATACCTCTACAATTAATACTACAGAACACTAAAGAAAGAAATTGAAGAAGACCTTCAAAGACAGAAATATAGGCAGAAATAAAATTGTCAAAATGACCATATTATCAAAATCATTATACAGATTTAATGTAATTTCTATTAAAATCACAATGAAATTCTTCATAGAAAGATAAAAAGAAGTCATGAAATTTATTTAGAAAAATAAGAGACACAGAATAACCAAAGCAATCCTTAGCAATAAAAGTGAAGCAGGAGACATCACAATACCAGACCTTAAATTAAATTATAGAGCTATATTAACAAAAACAGCCTGGTACTGGCACTGAAACAGAAATATAGACCAATGGTACAGAAGAGAAGACATAGAAACAAACCCACATAAATACAGATATCTCATATTAAACAAAGACACCAAAAATATGCACTGGAGAAAAGATAGCCTCTTCAAAAAATGGTGCTGGGAAAACTGGAAATCCATGTGTAGCAGAATGAAAATGAACCCTATCTCTCACACTGCACAAAACTCAACTCAAATTAGATCAAGGACTTAGGCATAAGAACAGAGACCCTGTGCCTAATAGAAAAAAACTTAGGGCCAAATCTACATCAGTGCAGATTAGAAACAAGACTCCTAAAGAACAAGAATTAAATTTAAGAGTAAATAAATGGATAAAATCAAACTAAAAACTTCTTCACAGCAAAGGAAACAATCAAGAACATAAATAGAGAGCCTACAGAATGGGAGAAAATCTTTGTCACCTAAATGTCAGAGCATTAATCTCCAGGATATACAGAGAATCCCAAAAAAATCACACCAAATAAACAAATAACCTAATAAATAAATTGGCAAAGTAACTGAATAGACACTTCATGGAAGAAAAAGAAATATGATCAATCAAAAAATATGTGTAAAAATGTTCAAATCTTTAGCAATTAGAGAAATGAAAATTAAGACTACACTTGGATTTCATCTCACTCCTGTCAAAATGGCAAGTGTCAAGAATACAAACAAAAATAAATATTGGCGAGGATATGAGGCAAAGGGGACACTTATCCATTATTGAACTGATTTGGTTGCAAATTGGTGCAACCAATCTGGAAAGCAATATGGAGATTCCTCAGAAAACTAGAAATGGAACCACCATTTGACTCAGTTTTCCCACTCCTCAGTAAATACCCACAGGAATTAAAATCAGCATACTACAGTGATACAGCCACATCAATGTTTATAGAATGTCAATTCACAATAACTAAATTAGGGAACCAACCTAGGTGCCCTTCAACAGATGAATGGATTAAGAAAATGTAGTACATATACACAAAATACTCAGCCTAAAGAAGAATAAAATTATGGCATTTTTCTGGTAAATGGATGGATTTAGAAAGTATCATGCTAAGTGAAAAAAGCCAATCAATCCTCAAATCCAAAGGCTGAATGTTTTCTCTGATATGTGGATGCTAACTCACAATAAGTGGGTGGGGGATAGGGAAGAATAGAAGTACTTTGGATTAGACAAAGGGTAATGCAGGGAAGAGAGGGGGAATGGGAATAGGAAATATGGTAAAATGATTTGGATATTCCTATCTTATGTGCATATTTGATTACAGGACCAATGTATTTCTACATTATTTACAACCAAGAAAATGAGAAGTTATACTCTATATATGTATAGTATGTCATAATACATTCTACTATCATATATAACTAATAAGAACTAAAAACACATGTATTTAATGTCTCTTTTCCTCAGCAAATGAAAAGCATGAGAGAGGTGATATCAATACCCTGTTTATTCTTTTATCCCTAGAATCTAGGACATTGACTGACACATGCTAAATAACGCATGTGAATTTGTTCAGTGAATAAGTGGATGAAATTAGCCTAATAGTTTAGACTCTTAGTTTCATTTGTAACAGAAATATAATAGTACTGTGATGCCACTTACAGAGTTGCTATGTGAGTGAGACGAGGTGGCTGGGTAGACTTGAATTGTTTAATACGATAGAAGATATGTATAGATATTCCTAACTTATGATGGTTTGATTTACACTTTTTTTTTTTTTGCTTTTTGATAGTCTTAAGGTGATATAATTCAGTAGAAACTGTACTTCAAAATCATTTCAGTTAGAATTTTAGTCTCTTCCCAGTCTAAGGATATGTTATTGTTGAGAGCCATCCATGGACTGTGTGTGGACTATATCATGCATCTCAGCCTAATAAATAGGAGAATATGGTGTCTGGGAACTTCCAGCGGACATATCCTCTGGTTGACTGCCCAGAAACATGGTGAGTCCTATTCAGCTCTGCCTCATCCCAACAGCTCTAGAGATGGGGTGACCTGCTGTAGTCACACATCCCCTCTGAAATGGGTGTGGCCTGTCAAGATGCCAATCAACCTGCTAACTGCAAGACATCACTCAGCATCACCCCTGAAACCTTATCCCTGTCTTTGATGTACTTCCTTAAATATACCACAGGAGACATTTTCTAATTGTCTAGCTCCAGCTCCTGTGTGGACTGAACCTATCAGGGGCTCCATCTTTTTGAAACTGTCTTTCTGACTTTGTCTTTTGTTCTTCACTAATTATTGTAGACTTTAATTTCTTAGGTGGTTTACACCCTCCTTGGCAGGAATAAGAACTCTCTCATGAGGCACTGGCCACCTCCCCATATGTTATGATACTCTCTTGCTACTCTGGACAGTGGCAGCAAGCTACAGTTCCCAGTCAATTATGTGATTATGAGGATAAAAGATCATTGGTCTACACTGTAGTGCATTGCTAAGCTATGATGTTCAGTATGTTAGGTGTTTTAAATGCATTTTTGAATTATGATATTTTCATTTTATGATAGGTTTATTGGGACATAATTCCATTATAGCTTCAAAAACATATGCATTTCACCTTTTCACTATAAGACCTTTCCCCAAATTCAAGATAATGTGCATAAAGTGTTTATATAATGTGCATAAAAGTGTTTTATATACTGAATAGCTCTTGAAATGCAAAAAATAACATTACATAAGTGAAGAATTTGCTATATTCATGATATAAATATTTGCTTGAGGCTTCATTCCACTAGAATATACTTTTTTCTGGCTACCTACATGCTTGCTTTTCCTGAAGTCATTCAATGTACTGTTTCACACCAGTACCCCAACTTTGACTGCCTTTGTTGATTTGTTTGCTCTTTCTGGGAATACATCCAAATAATAAAGATCCTATATGAATTAGGGTTGGCGGGGGAAGAAGTCATTCTAGGTATTAAAAATAGGAAGGGTTAAATAAATACATGTTCTTTACTAGTTGAGAGTTTTTCTCATGAACACAATAAATCTTAACAAACACTTTTTCTGTATGTTATTATCTTGCGTTTTGATCTGTGTAGTTAGTGTGATTGCAATATCTCCTAGTGTTATTATAATAAATAATTATCTTAATTATGAATATGTCTTTCTGTAAACAGATATATATACACATATGAGAGATTGCATAGTATTTATCAAAAGTGTGCAATAAATAGTAATTATTATTTATCTGGTTAATTTTTTATGGCTCCTGTGATAATATCTTTGCAACAAAAAGCTAAATTCCCTGAGATCAAAGAGTCAGTCTTCAGATCGTATAAATTCCCTTCAGTGGGAAACACAGTGTGCACTAGGTCTGTAATTCTTTCAAGTGAGTCACATTGAGTACAGAAAATTAACATAGACTGCAAAAGTATTTCCTTTTTTTTTTCCTTTACCATTCCTATTTTATATCCCCCACTCCTTCACACACGTTTTCCATTACATGATCCTTATCTGGGTTAGAATACAATTGAGAAACATTTATTATTTTATCTTAGCAAAAACATATCCAGGAACCAGCTTCCAGGGAATAAAATTCCTCCCATTCCATACACGTTTACCCAGTTCTTTCTCTGCAAAAGATACAGTACAGGACATAAGTATGAGCAAGACAGATTCTTTGAACTAAGAATTGGAAATCTTCAGTAGCTTAGAGTTGGGACAACCTGACCTTGTCTTGAAGAAAAAGAAATCTGGATGATAACAAAGATCTGACACTGGGTATCCCAAAATATCATTTTATGTGCTTTGTTCTTGCCTTTCAAATTAATGACAATAACTTACCTTGACATGTTTTAAATGAATCACAAATTGTTTTTATTACATGACCTGAAGTTGTATCTAAAGTCTCCTGACTCTGTTTTATTCACTCTTCCCAGGAATATATTTGGAAATAATTTCTAATTCTTAATTAAAGTAGAGTGTGGATGCAAAAATGAAACAAAGATGAGTGTTGAGATATAATAATGCTAGTGACTATGACTACAGCAGGGAGGGTCTAATGTGAACAGAAAGAACACAAGCATTAGTGTCAGAAGACCACTTATTAGCATTGTCATTTCAGATATGAAAATAAAATTCTCTAGATCTTAATATTGTCATCTTTACTATGAGAGAGATGATGTCAATAAGCACATGCTCTACTTATCACAGGCTTTCTATAATGAGCAAATGGCATCATGTATGCTAACGTATATAAATGTAGACTAATGAATGTAACATTTATAAACACATTAGCTGTTGTCAACATGACTTAGCATAGCTCATGCCTGATATCCTAAACACCATGAAGGCTCAACTAAAGTCCTCCTACTGTTTTTGGATGCCATAAAACTACTATTCTAAGGTCAGAACAGAAATATGATGAGAGAAACCAGGGTTGGTTGTACATGCTTGTAATCCCAGTGACTTCAGAGATTGTGCAGAATTAAAAGTTGGAGGCAAGCCTTAACAATGAAACGTAGGGAGACCCTGTCTCAAAATAAAAAGTAAAAAAGGCTGGGAGAATAACTCAGGAGTAGAAAATGTCCCTGAGATAAATCGTCAGTAACACATGCACACTCTTACACGAATGGAGAATACAACAATACAGAACAAAAGAATGTAGCAAAACAAACAAAAAGTGTCAGGTTGTCCAGGATTAGAATTCTCATTCAGCAATATATGAGTGTTTTGGAAAACATTCTTATATTTCTTTAAGTTTCTTATTTTAAAAAATTTAATGCTGTAACACATATAGATATTCTAAATACATTTGCTTCATTACTCCTGATTGTAATCATTTATTTATTTACCAAACATTGTTTGAAAATATCTGCTTTTTGCCAGATTCTATGTCAGACACTGAGGACACTGGCCTTTTCCCTCCTCTACCTAATCTTTTAGGAAGTGTAATTCCAAGGCTAGGAAGCAGTTTCAATGCCCTCTTTCCATAGACTATGATGAATTCAACTTCTCCCACTGCCTTTCCTCAAATTAAAAAAAGAAAAGAATAGTCATTGAAGAGCAAGTCCAATGATGAAATTTATCTTAAACTTAGAAGAATAACTATAATCAAAGCAAAAGAAAAATGGTTATAATGTCAGGTCAGAGATCATAAGAAGTAACAGCATATCAGGTAGACCCCAAATATGTCCAGTCTGAGCAAAGGCTCAACAAGACCTGAGAATTAAAAAATAAATAAATATTTTGTTTTGTTTTTCATCTTTTCATTCAATAAATATATTGAGTCTACCATTTTCCATGTTCTCCTTAGGGTGCTGAATCTAAGAACCTTATTGCAACCAACTGGTGATGCCTGAGAAGAACTTAGGATTTACTACAAGCCATGGCTTGAAGGCAAACGATTTCAGATGCCATTACCAATCCCTGAAGTCATTTAGTCACCAGTATGAGCTATAATGGATTATTGATCTCATAGACTATAAAGGGTCTGGAAGATCTATCATAGGCTATTGGGTTAATCTAGTGACTGAATGTGCATACTGATTTGTCTATTGTCTCCCCTTGTTCTTGCCTATAATTCCTACTTCTGCAGCTAAAGGATGTGCCTGCTTCCAGGAGGAAAGAAACACTATTTGAGGTTTCATGTTTATTATTTCATGAAGTAATAGCTCAGAAAATGAAGTCACTGGATGCTTAAATTTGAATACTCAAAATGTGCCTTCATTTATGTGTCCATCATCATTAAGCTTATTCAGAAGTAAAAGCCTGGTGAATTTTATTTTAATTAGGATTTTTTGGAAGTTATACTGCATACATATATCAGTTCTGGCATATACAGTAGTTTTATGTCTTTATATTGCATTTGTTTAGGATATGTGTATATTTGTGTGTGTACATTGTGTGTGAGTGTGTTATAAAAGAGACATATAAAGCAAGAACAGCTGGATTTCTGCCAGTGTCCTAAGTTTCATGTCCTTAGCTGAGTCCCCCATCTTTTGAATTTCCAAGAACAGTCTCCAACTGAAAGGTATGAACCCCTGAAAAGTGAGCACCTTGATAAGAAAATATTTGCATAATTTTTATTATAAAACTGCAAGTAAGTATTAACAATGACCTTGCTATATATACACCAAAGATACATTTCAATAAAGAATAACCAATGTCACAGTGAACACACTTTCCTCATACAGTCAGGTAGCAATCCAACTTAGTCAACTCACTGACTTAAAGATTGATAATTCATTGGGGTTGTTATGTATATTTCTCCAAGAAATGCCTTATGCAATATCCTAGAAATGTGGGGAAAGCATATGAAATCATATTTCCTTTTGTAATATTGACAGTATAAAGACAAATACTTACAACCTCTAATTTCAGAATGTATATACCAAAAAATGCCTATTGCATAAACTCTCTTGGTATAAATCAGTTAGAATACATAAAAGGTACTCCATAATAGAGGATAAAGCACTGGCTTAAAAGGCCTTAGTGCTTTGCAGGGATTATCTTAATTCTACCCACCACTCAAGATCCACCATAACAGCCATCTTATTATGAAACATTTCCTGAATTCTACTCTTCCTGACTCTTTGCATTGCCTTTTACATTTCCAGCTAATGAGCATAGTGTGCATTTCATTGCATTTGGTTTTCATGTTACCTTTGCCTTTCATGCCAGTTTGATTAGAAGAGAGAAGGAAGTGCCAGAAGTTCTGAGTCTGCTACATTTTTATAAACTATGTAGCATCACAAGAAAAAGACCAGCAAATGAATTAGGCCTGTGAGCACATCATTGGGATGAATATGAGATACACTCACTGACTCTCTTTTTCAACCCAGCTACACTGATTGTTTTGACCAAAGTCCACATTCTAGCCATAGACTGCTGGTACATGATTTTGTTTACACAAGCATGCATTTAATTATTTGAACATGCAGGAGAGAAAAATTTAGCTAGGAGAAGCAAATAAATAATTATGAAACTAGCAATGCCTTACATTGTTACCCTTACATTCATTCTAAAGTTTTAACAACCAATTTCACTTGCATTTTTCATATTTACATATCACTATTAATATTTGCAGTAGTGTAAAATAATGTTTGAGACTGTAAGTTATCCAATCAAAGAGACACTTGTTTGAAAGTAACATTCTCTTCGATTTTAGTTTCCTCAGCTACAAAGATAAGATAGTAACAAACCTTTAGTTTATTGTAAACAGTAATCAGGATAATGCATACAAAAGCAATTACCTTGATACCTGGCAGAGAAAATGTAGTCAGTACATATTAGGTTTTGTTATTATTGTTTTTATTATATATATTGATCTACTAGTATTATTGCAAAGGTACTGCCTCCGTGCCATCCCCCCACACTTTTTTTTATGAATGTCTTGCCTCTTGACTTGCCACCTATAGTAACCAATTCCTTGGGCAATAGTAATATCAGTCCACACTTCAGTCTGTTGACTATATCATACCCAATGATTTTTAGACAATGGATCACACAGTCATATCTGTGTTTTCTTCTTTCCATGATTTTTAGACAATGGATCACAGTCATATCTGTGTTTTCTTCTTATCCAAATATCAAACCACTGATTTAAGAATCTTTCTTTTGAACTATGATCGCTTGTCTTTCTGATCTACTTAGTCAAAGTCACTTGGTTCACATCATTATCTCTATTTATTAATATCTTTACCTCAAATTTCTTTTTCTCCTCTGCTTTCAATTACTTGTTTCTCAGTCTTAGATAATCTTCATTTTTGAAACTCTCATCCCAAACCTAACTTTTCTTTCTTCCTCTGTTTAAATTAACCCTTCTACAAAAATCCCATCTCTATTTAAATATTTTTTTCTGTTCTTGGATGTAGAAATTCAGATAGTGCTTCAAGAAAATTAGTTAAGAATAGATTAAAATTGCTTTAAATTTGTACTCAATAATCTCAGTAGATTTCTAAAACCCTACAGCATCCTATGGTTTCTCTAGCTAAATTGTCACCCATTTTCTTCAGGATCTTAGACTTCCTTAATTCTCCTCAAACTCCTGAATATGTCAATTCTTCCCTTACTTTAATGGATAGCTTTACCTCTTTAATTTGCATATATACACATTCTCTCTTTGCCTCCCTCTCTCTCCCTCTCCCTTACCTTCTTTCCCACCCCACATACCAGCTGCAGAAGGAAAGAGAGACTTCTGATTGAATGGAAAATACTCTCAAATTTTTAGACATCAACCTATAAACCTCAATGCCTGAAGTATTTACACTATTTATCTCTTGCTTATGTATTTTATTATAGTCACTCCTTATACCCCAAGTACTTTCCTGTACTTGTATCTTCTTACTAAATGGGATCCAATCTCTCATTTTTAATTTAAAAACCAACAACAAACTCTTTCTTTGGTGTGCTTAAGTCTTCTGGCTGTCTAACTACAGCTCTATCCCTTTTCCCTTCGCCATTCTCAAATATTCAACAAAATCCTCTACAGTAGCTGTCTCTCTTCCCTTGTCTGCTATTTACTTTTCAGTCTAGTTTAATCTGGTTTCCCATTCATTCCACTAAAACAGTGTTTTTAAATGCATTAATGATTCAGTGTCACTAAATTCAACAGAATTTTTTTTTAATTCCAACTTGTTTTAGAGAAATTCTCAAAAGTTAACATGCATCCTGAAATGCTGAAAATCATAGATACTTCCCTACATCCCCTTTCTTCTGAATATCAAACAGTACTCATTTCAAGAAAGTCTCACCTATGCTCAGGACATCAAGTACTATGCACATATCAATTTCCTAATTTATATTTTTACCTCTTTCTTTTGAGCTTTAAGCCTGTATTCCAATATGTCTTCTTGACATCTGTACTTGCATGCCTCAGTTTCATCTCAAATTCAATACAATTAGAAGTAAATTCATCCTCCTACCCATTCATTTTTTATCTCAACAAGTGGCAGAATAAAATATCCATTTCATTGCCCAGCTCAGGAATCTAGAAGCAATTCTTCGATCCATTGTCTTCTCACTGATGATACCACAAACCTTATGTTTGTCTCCACTTTCAGTAATACCACCATCATCTCATCCAACTTCCTGATGATACTGTCATGGGTCACTACAACTCTGTACTAGCCAAGTGCTTCCACACAGTACATTTTCTAACCCAACTTAAATTTTACATAAAACAGAAATATGATCATGCCATTCTTAAAACCTCATGAAGGTTTCCTAGCTCTGTAGAATAAAGACAAAGTTCCTTAACATCCTTGAAACTATCATAGATTCAGGCTGTTGCCTGTGTTCAGTACCATCTCAGCTTACTCAATACACTCTCTGTACCCATACAGTAAAATCTCCATGAGGGAAGTGTTCCTCCATTTTGTTCACCTCTCTATTCTCAGGGCTCACCAAAATACCTGACATTCAGTTTGTGCTATCTGTAACAAATCTAATGGCTTGCTCAAGGCTACACAGGCACTAATATCAAACTTTATATTTCAAAGAGTTAATTGGGATAGGAGCAGAAAAGAACAGACCAAATGAAAGAGTGAGAAAAATATTCTAGCAGAGTCCACATCACTTTCAGAATTAACATATTAGGGATGAGTTGAGTGAATATGGACCAGGAGGAAGGAATAATAGCACTGTCTTTCTTGACAAATGAACTTCAACAATTCCCTGATCACCAACCCAGGCTAATAGCTGGTTCTCAAGTATGACCTCTAGGGGGAGGCCACAGCACTTCGCCAGGGGTTCCCTCTTCCTTACCAGGAGGGTGTAGGCCACCAAAGAAGATAAGTCAGAAATAATTAATGAAAAACAAAAGACAAAGAATCAGAATTATAATTTTAAAGGAGAGCGCCTGATAGGCCCAGCCCACACAGGAGCTGAAGCTGGACAATTAAAAAAAATGGCCTCAGTGGTTTATTTAAAGGAATACATCAAGACAAGGGATAAGGTTTCAGGGGTGGAGTCTTGCCTTGTGATATATTCCAGTTGGCAGGTTGATTGGCATCTTGGCAGGTCACAACCATCTCTGAGAGGTTGTGTGGCTGCAGCAGGTCACCCCGTCTCCTGTGCTGTGTGGGACCAGGCAGAGTTTGAATAGGGCTCACAATGTGTCTGGGTGGTCTTAGCCAGAGAAAATTTCCACTAGAAGTTCCCAGACACCATATTCTCCTATTCACTAGACTGAGATGCCAATGTAGTCCACATACAGATGGCTCTCCACAAACCTCAAAAGGAGAAAGAAGAGGAAAAGGTAGACAAGGAGAGGAGTAAGAAAGCAAGGACCATGACTAATGTGATTCTGCAACCTGTACACTCAGAAAATGAGAAATTATATCCCATCTGATTCAAATGTATGATATGTGAAGGTCATTGTAGTCTCATGTGTAACTAATTAAAACAAATAAAAAATTTAAAAAAGAAAGAAAGAAAGGAGAGGAACTGCTTAGTTTATAGAATTCATATCCCACCTATCATTAAACTTTTCCCTAGGGAAAAAATGATGATGGTACAGAAAAGAACTTGTGAAAGGGAAAACAGAAGCCATGTTTTCATTATTTTCCTTAAAATTCTTCACTTTCATTTTGCCTTCATTTTAACAGGTCTTAGAAATCATCATTTTCAGCACTGCAAACCAAACAAGCTCCTGGCACTTCTGATACAAAAGAGGTGTCATAATTTCATGCTTTTTGCAAACACACACTGTGAGCAATCAAGGAAACAAGGAAATTAAAAACTAATTCTGATGTTTATTCTACTCATTTATTTTATCAGTCATCTCAGTCTCACGCTGAATAACAATCAACATGGTTTGATAGACACACCTAGGGGAGACCAGACATCTTCCCTCAAAATCTCCAGAAAACTAGAAAGGAAAGTCAAATAACAATGCTTTGGGGAGGTGTCTCTAATTATTCAATCAAAAGTATTGACACTACACTTTTAAGATAGTCTAAAACTTCAAAATTCAGAAATTGCAGTAGGAGATCAATAGTTTAAAAGTTGGAGCTCCTCTCTCACGAAATCAAAATATTTGACAACCAAATATTATAAAAAGGAAGACTGTCCCCAGAAAAATATGGACTTAGAGTAATAGTAACCAGTTGCTAAAGTTAATCACAGATGGCAATTAGCTACATGTACTTGATTTTCCCTGCCTGACTTTTGGTAGGTGGGAAGTCACACAGGCCCATGATGATTGCTTTAGTGCAAATTCCACATAAGCCTCAGCAGTATTCTGGAAATGATTTATAATGCATAAAATCAAATTATCCATTGGCCTCATTTGCAGCTCCTGAACTTCTCCTCAAAAGTGTGGTAAGGAGCTAAACAGGGTGGGAATCATTAGCTTTAATTATCCTTAAACATTGTGGGAAGACACTCCTAGCCTATTTAGCATCTTCACTTGGCCTTGAGCCAAGGAGATTTTGGTCTGGAATGGCATGCTATTTTGTGGCCCCTACCACTTAATGGATTATGCAATGCATATGAGTTCAGTTTTCACTGGGCTAGGAAGGCTGCTCTCATATCTCCCGAATTGGTCATGACCCACTGGGCCTGGACAGCACACCTCCTACCTTATTTGTTAGAAGACTAGTCTATGGAATACTTTGAAGTTCTCTCATATAAATAAAGCAAATACTGGGCTGAGGCTGTACTCAGTGGCAGAGCACTTGACTAGCATGTGTGAGGCACTGGGTTTGATCCTCAGCACCACATAAAAATAAATAAAATAATGGCATTCTGTCCATCTTTAACTAAAAGAATTTTTTTTAAAAAAGAAGAAAGATTTACTTTACAAAATATATAATAAATAAAGCAAACACAGGCTCTCACTCTCTTTTTCCAGTGTGAAAGCTCAATCCCTAAGGTCATAGAGTTGTCCTGCCCTTGCTTTCTAAAATTACTGTGTTGTGTGTTTTTTTTACGTGGCCTTCTTTTCTTAGCTTTGTTTCATAGTCAGCCCCCTTCACGCAGAGGAACCCCAAATTCCATTGCCCGTAGGGGATGTGTGCGAGAAAACATCAAGACCTATTTGTGCAATTCTAATTGAACAGGGAGCTAACATTTCTTGAAACAGTGAGAATGTGTACAGCAAGAAAACTTGCTTAAAAGAAAGCTACTGAGGCATAGGTATTGCAATTTAATATATTTGGCTGCTAATAACAATTTTCTTCTCTTTATTCCTAAATAAATCTCAGGTAATCAATCAAAACATATTTTTTGAGGACTGGTTGCAAAATGGGGTTCCCTGGAAGCAAATCGTGGGAAAGATATTTTTGTGCAGGAGCTGACTGAAGATCAGCACCCATGGGAGAGTAGAGGAAGCCAAATGGGAGAGAGAGAGAAACTGAATTGCACTCAAGTCACAATTAAAGCCTCAGCTGATCATAAATCCTATAGATGGCTGCGAAACTGAAGAAACCTTTAGACTGAAGCAAGGGAAATGGGCCTTTCATACCTCTGCCACCTTTGACCCTTCCTAGTAGACCAGTTATTAGATATAGGCTCCCATCATTGAGAAAATTTTCAAAAAATAACTCATTTGTGTGGTGTTGACTGTGAGAAATCTCACATGCTATCCCTAAAATACCTAGTATGTATTTGTTCCACGAAATCTCCAACTTTTTAAGTACAGATAATACCTAGTTCATACCTAGCAAATCCCTACTTACCCTTCTTACAGCCCAAAAGCTCTGTGTTGATTTCCCAGAGTAAAAATAAATCTTCCTTTCTCTTTCTTCCCTCGTCAGCCACACCCCATGGTAATACTTGTCAAACTGAATCACCTATTACTATTTTCCAGTCTGTGTCTCACTTCAGACCATGCGCTCCTTGAGGGCAAGTTGAAATTTAAATGTTACTATCTGAGTGAAATTTCCCAAACTACCCTATATAACCATATTTCAATGTTATTCTGAATTATATTAAACTTATGTTCTTTCTTAGCTCTTATTGTGACTTGTGATTATTAGATTTATTTATTTGCCTAGTGTTAAACAATCAATGAAACCATTGCTTCATAATCCCAAATAAGAGTAATTCTATGTGTGGCCAGTGAGTTTATATTTACCTTAAACATAATAAATGACACATGTTAAATGGAATATTGGAATTTATCAAGGCTTTTATTTTTCATGCCAGGGAACCAGTTTCTGGACAACACTATCATATATCTTGTTTATTTCAAAACTCCAATTCACAGTACTTATTTCATGGCACATTCTTAAATCACTAGCATCTCAAAAATCTATAACCAACATTATCAAATGTAAATGTAACCATTATTTAATGTAATATAAGTATGTTGGAAATTTGCATGATTTTATGATCTGTTTGATATAGGAATATACTCTGCCTTGAATATATTTTATTTATGAGCTAACTAGAAATGTGCCTGAGTTTGGGGATATGTCCAATTTCAACTTTTCTTATCCTTAGCTTTCATTTTACATACATACATTGATATATATATATATATATATATATATATATATATATATATATATATATATATACACACACACACACACACACTAGAGTTCAATTAAAACCAATGGGAGATAGCTATTGCTCAGTAACATGCATTTTACAACAATTTAGATCCAAGCATAGAGTGAGGGAAGCATTCAGAAGAGAATTATATAGAAATAACCAAGAAATTTTGGTTATAAAAATGTGTAACTCCTTTACTTGTGAGTGCTAATTATCACACACAAAGGTAGGGACCTGCCTTCTATTGCTATTCTAGTCATTGATGCATTTATTCAAGTTACTTTTCTGATTGGCTAGTAATACATCTTTGTATTGTAAACACAGAAATACATGATTGCCAAAGTGCTGAGATTTTTAGAGTTCAATGGTAATTCTCTGCAATCAGGATCCATAGAACTACCAAAAATGAAAAGTTTTTTTTGTTTGTTTTTTTTAGAGAAAATTGGTAAAATTCACAGATGTATAAAATGTTTTCTATAAGTTCTTGGCTTTCTTGTGGGTGACTATTCCTTTGATAATTTAAAGGAATTTAAAAATCACAATAATTCAAAAATCATAAAATTAATAGTTAAGACAATACAGGTATTAGAAACTTAGGACAGGGAGAAGGAAAGATTTATTTTTACAGAGGTTTTTCAATTTTTTCATTTTTTTTTCAATCTGCTGCAGTAGTGTCATTTGACTGCAAAAGCCTCTTTCCACAGTTATTCATCCACATAAACCAGGCTACTCTATTATTAAACACACCCACTGTGATTGCTACGGAACCAAAAGAAGGTGCAGAAGGGGACACAGGATAGTGCCAAGACACATTTGACCTAATAATAAAAATATCAGGCATAAGTGACATTGTAGCAGAGAAGAAGCAGCCATTTCCTTCCCCTTCCACATTTTTCTTTATTTTGTACAAAATTACTTATGTATGGAGCCCAAGGGATAGAAATATGATGAAAAGAACCAGAGTCCTTCAGAAGATGGCTAATACAGAGATCTCAAAATGGAAATAGAGGAACCATCTGGTTGAGAATGCACACTTGAAAAAATTGTAAGCCACTAGGACCTCTTAAAGCTCTTACCATGTCATGTAGTCTGCAATCACACTGGTTATTGGGTGCTCAGAAAAGGAAGCAGGCACCAACTAACCCTGGTCACTAGGAGCCAGACAAGGCAAGCATACAAGCAAGGAAAATCATTAAGTAGCCCTCCTCAGGGAGCAGCACAGGAGAAAAGCAGAGGAGGCTGGACAGATCTGTGTCCCTATATGCTCTAAGCAAATGTTGCAGCTTCTAACATCTTGGCCAGAGGCTGGTGATTCCAGAGGGAAAGCCACTTCACAAAAATGTCATGTTAAGGGAAGACAAGAGAAATCTTTTTCCAAAATGAAATAATTTCAGTTTTCTCAGAACCTCATTTCTTATACCAAGCATTTACTTTGTGTCAAAATGTCAGCAAATCACAGGTGATATCTTATTTAATTACTATTTTAAAACTCTATGAAGTGAGTGTTATTACTTCACTTTCTAAATAAGGGAACTTGAGAATTACAGTGAATAAGAGATTATGCAGTCACAAAGATAGCCTGCAGAAATTTTTCAAATAGCTCACTAGAATTTATAAATTAGTGTGGTTTGCACTAATAAGCATTTCATGAGAGAGTTTTTTGGTCTTTATTCCCTAAAGAAAGGAAAAGTAATAATAGCAATTGAAATTTCCACCCAAAAAAAATTGAATTTGCTTTAAATATCATGCACTTTTACCATTTCACATAGACTTATGATTTCTAGAGACAAGTGACCACTTCTTGCACCTATAACTGGGTAAATTAACATTCCTAAGTATATTACATTACAAAGGATAGAAGAATTTTAAAGTTAGTAGATCCAGAAGAAAAGTATATTCACTCCTCCTGGGTAATATTTTCATTTGGGAAATATTGGAATTTCTTTTTTTATTTATTTTTTACATACATAACAATAGTGGAATGTATTACACTCATTATTACCCATTTACAACATAAGTTTTCATAACTCTGTATATAAAGTTAATTTCTACAACATTAAGTACAGTATAAGAATATTCTCTTAAATTAGATCCTATGAATAAAATTGACTTAAGGGAAAAATTAAAACTTCTTGAAAATGAATGATATATATATATATATATATATATATATATATATATATATATATATATATATATATATATAAAATAATGCATATATATAAATCATAATGCATATATATAAATCATAATGCATATATATATATAATTTCCAAAAAAAATATGATTTCAGATACACCCCACACACACTCTTTCTCTTTCTGTTTCTCTCTCTTTCATATTTTTCCATCTCCTCAAATAGAGTCAATAGTGCATTACAAAAAACATGTAATATTAATTCAGACTTGCCTTTTTTATTCCATTAATTTGCTCTTTTTCTGACGATATGTCAATCTACATACTCCTTAGCAGAAAAATTATAATATTTGGTCCAAAACTTAAACTTCAGGATAATTCATACTTGTAAAACTCATTTCTTTGCCCCCTGTTTTAATCCATGTCCCAAATATACAGTTAGCCAAAGAAGCAAGAGAGTGATGCTGTAAAAATGTTTTGTCTTGATAAATTTTGGCATATAAAATCATTAACTGTAGGAACCAGAAGAGAACTTTAAAATGTCATCTTCCTATATTATTTTTTATAGATTTTTTTAAGTTATGTGACTTCTTTTTTTATTATTTTATTTATTTATATGTGGTGCTGAGAATAGAACCCAGTGCCTCACACAGGCTAGGCAAGTGTTCAACCACTGAGCCACAACCCTGGCCCCCTATATTATTTTTAAAGACTTTTCAAACCAGTATAAAAATAGGAATGGTGCAAGCCAACTGATAGAGACATAACAGACATGTAATTAAAACTATAGGGGCACAGAATACTGTCAATCTAGACGTGTATTGTTACCGATAAAGAGAAAAGAAAAGAGTTACAGACTTTTGAAAAATCTTTTGCCAGTTAAATATATCAAAAATATTCCTGAGACTTTGTAAATGTTGTACCATATGTGTCAAAGAGAAATCTCATTCTCTTTGCAGTTCTGTTCAATGTTTTATGTTCCCTTCATTTCTGTCCCCTCCTCTTTTGATGATGTGCATGTCATGTGTCTATGAACCTAAAGGAAAAACTCACATAAACATAGTGTCTGCACTGACAACTTTACAGCTAATCCACAGTGAGGACGGCATCTGTGGAGCATGATAGATTTCCACTGCAGTGTATCTACAGACTTTGTAAAAAGGAAGGGCTAGGTGCTAAGCATGTATTCTGTTCACTAGACAAGTTATGTATATTACTTTATGGCCTTTATTCTAATATCTCAATTAGATTACAGGTTTGTAATTAAAATGATTGTATTGTATTTTGTTAAATGCCAGCATTTGTTTTAAAATCATAAAATACTCATTCATTGCTCTTGGATGAAATTGCCATGTAGGAAATATTGATTGTTAATTTCCACAACATTGAGTGTAGTGCAAGAATATTCCATTAACTGAAATTCTAGAAATCTAGCATTTATATGAAAGTTAATAGGGACAAAAAATATTTTAGTACACAAAATGATTAAACAGACCCCTTTGGGTGCAAGTGGTAAAAATCCAACAGAAGCAAGTCAAAACATAAGGATGAGAAAACAAATAACATTGACAAGAGCTTCTTATATTCCAGGCTTTAGCTAAATAGTTTGAACACATTAACTCTGAATATGCAGAGCAATCCCACTAGGTAAATACTCTAGTCATTCCATTTTGGACATATGAGAAAATGTGGTTCAGAGAACTAAAAGCACATGTGCATATCCACAGAGCTAGTAAGTGATTTCTTGAGATAAGATTGAGATAGTTTGACATCAAAGTTCAAGTTTTTAATTAAGCCACTATAAAAGAGAATAAATTTATCTGAAGAAAATGAGGGGTGTTCCCAAAGTTAAAGGAAGAACAGAAAATTATCCCAAAATTTCAAGAAGGAGGGCAGGAAAATAAAACCAAGAATTTTCTTACATTTAGATCTTGCATCCTCCCCTCCTAAACATCAGCAGTCTCCATGCGGCAGGGAACATACTGAACAGATCAGGTCCCAGTCTCCTATCTCCACCACTAGTGTGGAAGGACACATCACCAGCACAGCCTACACCCAGGATCAGAAGCTGTTGGGTAAGGACTGTGATAAGTCAGTCTTGGGCCTGACACTGGGCTGAAGAAATGTGACATGTGGTCTGCTGGCTTGAAGAGGGTAGGAAGGATTTGGGATTAATTTTGTGATCACATGGAATAATTTGAGTAGTAGTTCTTCAAAGAAGAAAGGCACAATTGGTAGGAAAAGTACATATGGTCATATTAGAATGGAAATAACAATGGGAGTCCATGATATACAATACTTGGACTCAGAGGTTACAGACTGCAGACTTGGCTCAAATATGAACGAATCTAGGCCCTTAGGAACATTCTCATATTCTCCTATGTTGCAGTCTCCTTCTCTTCCTCACTGTCAGCACTTAGAATGAAGCTAAGGCATTGCACATGATAGGTAAGCACTCTACTTCTGAGCTACATCCTAGCCATTTTTATTTGATTTTGTGACAGGGTCTCACTAAGTTGCTCAGACTAACTTCAAACTTGCTATCCTCTAATTTCAGCCTCCATGCAGTAAGACTAAACAAGGCTCCAAGCTGTGACAGCAGCAGAAACTCCTCATCATCTTACTCCTCCTCCTCTAGCTCTGCCTCCTCCTCCTCTTCCTTCCTGTCATGCTTGAGATGGAATTCAGGGCCCTGTGTATGTTGGGAAAGTACTCTACCTTTGAGCCACTTCCCCAACTCTCCCTTGTGTCTTCTAAACTATTTAAAAAGAATAATCATCCCTGCCCTACTGCCTTTATAATCCTTTGAAATAATAGTTTTTAAAAAGTTAAAATCATCCATGTGACTTATGATCATTCCAACAAAACTTTGTACTATTTGGGGGAATAAATGTATTCATGAGCTAAGTAAATTGTGTGTAATATTTTGTCTTGCTAAAGAGAAAAAAAACTTTCAAATACTTAAAATACTATCATCTTTTAAACACCAAACTTTCAGTATGAAATGTATACTGAATGAATTTTTTCAATTTATTTATTAGAGCAAATATGAAAATCTAGAGCTGATAGAAAATTCTATTAATTCTTTTCATGACTCTATAATGAAACCATTAAACCGAAAGTTTCCATAATTTACTTTCTACTAATTAGATATACTTTTTTTGCTATTCACTTTTAATTCATCTATTAATGTACTTACTTGTTTGTTCAAAGTATAAAATTCTATCACAATAAGTCTGAATTAATTGGTCTGATTCTATCAATAAACAGGTAGCCATTAGGGTCTGATGACTTCATTTAACAAACCTTCCTAGTAGCAATGGCCTAAAAATTTTCATCTTTATTGATTTTTTTAAAAATATTTTTATTAGTTATTGATGGATCTTTATTTTATTTATTTATTTACATGTTGTGCTGAAAATTGAACCTAGTGCCTCACACATGCTAGGCAAGTGCTCTACCACTGAACTACAACCCCAGCCCACTCTTTATTGATTCTAATGAAGTTAGAATCTTTGTCATAAAATATGACATTTTTCAAAGACAATAAAAATTTCATAATAAAACTGAATTTTTAGAAGCAGAGGCAGTCTCTTCTAAATATTTCCCTGGATATTGCTTACCACTCTGTCCAAAATTTACTATTGGCCTATCATCCTTCCCATAAAAATAGATACTTCTAGATGGTTTACCCACATGTACCCAGGGTGAAATTTAAAACATGCTTTAAACTTAACACTTGAGAGAGAAGACTGTCTCCCATATACCTGAAAATGAATTTCAGACTTATTTAGAAATCAAAAATTCATACACAGAATTTGAAAAGCCCTTGAGCCATCTCATTCTTCCAAACTCTAATCAATTTTAAACAATCCTAACAGTAAAGTGGCTTTATAATATGTACTCAGAGTTACAATGAGGAAAAAGTATTCTTATTCCAATTACTAATATTCTAACTAGAAATAGAAATCAAATCAAAAAGTCTTTCCCATTTGTTTAGTGCTAAGCCCCCAAAATCATGTTTGCTCAAGCAAATGTTCTCCATCCAGTTAATAAATTGCTTCTTATAAACAAACAACCCATAGAAAGACATCCTGCCTTACTCAGTGGTTCTAAGAAAAACTTCCTGCCCATTACCAATTCTTGCATACATTTCACCATGATGAGTATGTTGCCTATTTACAAATAAAGGAGTTGTTTGTATGTTACCTTGTATGTCACTTATCAGACCATGTGAATCTTGAAAGAATGGATATAACTGTTGAGACAGATGTAGTTCAAATTTCCATGGAATCATAATAGGAAAAGAAAAATCTTTTTTTTTTATTTTTAAAACAATTTTTTAGATGTAGATGTACACAATACCTTTTTTTTTTTTTTTTAATGTGGTGCTGAGGATCAAACCCAGTGCCTCACATGTGCTAGGAAAGCGCTCCACTACTGAGCCACAGCCCCAGCCCGAGGTAAAGAAAATTCTTATCATCAAATTCAGAAAGTTCCACACTGGCTTCTCCAAAACTGAGAAAAGTAATAGTAGGCAGTGTATTTTCTTGTCATTCAGAGTTATTTTCCTAAATAGATGGAAAGAAATTACAAAAATAATTTGAAAGCCAAAGTGATTCTGAAATAAAATTGTACCACCCAACTGGGTTTAAATGTGAAAGCTGTTGGCCTCATTTGTGGAGTAGAAGCCATCCTCACAGATTCGGCTATCTCCCAGACAAATCCCCCAGAACAGTGCAACAACATTTAAATTTAGAATGTAATTTACACAGAAGCCCTCCAAATGTGATACTTTCACATGCTCTCACTGAGTGAAGCCATATTTGTATTCAGTGCTGGATGATGCTAACCGCTCCTTGCTAAAAGTGGTACGATTTGCTGAAATGTCTATTTCCATCCCAACATTCTTTGTTAGAGGGGTTCATCTGTGAGATTGTGTTCTCAATTCCCTGCCACAGTTGAGAGAAGGGCAAGCCCCATTTTTTTGAAGTAGCTGACAGTTGCGTCCCTCAAGATAGAACCAGACTACCTGTGGACAGTGTGCTCCCAGTACACACCTACTGAACTATTCCATCATTTTTATGTGCTAGTTAAAGGACTCTCTCCAGCAAGGAGAAGATATGAAGGTAACAGGAAGCTACAGGAAAAAGTAGGACACATTTACCTTCAACTTTCAACTGAAAAATGGTATATTTTCTTCCAGCAAACCAAGTATCAGTTGAAATCTAAAAAGAAAATGGGTAAAGAGGAGATTTTCCTTAAAGATGTCCAATAGAGTGCTAAGCAAAAAGGAGAAAACCTGTCAGTCAGGATAGAGTCATTTAATGTCTGCGTATGGATTTCCTTCCTAAGAATATTTCCTGAGGTGGTCTGCCCCTACCTGCCCACTCAGTATTCACACTAACCAAACTACTTCTCTTGAGCTCTGGGTCTGAGAGCTACAAGACAAGTAATGCCTCTAGTAATATTAACGGGAGTAGAAGTATCCCTAGGTCTTCTGGTCTGGACTGAAGTGGCTTTTCCTAAGAGCAGTGTTATGGTTTTGATGTGGGGTGTCTCCCAAAAGCTCATGTGTGAGACAATGCATGAAGGTTTAGAGGAAAAATGATTGGGTTAAGACTATTACAATCCAATGAGTGATTTAATCTCCTGATAGGGATTAACTGAGTGGTAACTGAAGTGGTAGGTTGTGGCTAAAGGAGGTGGGAATTGGGGCGTGGGTATATGTGGGGTATATGTTTTGTATCTCAAAGTTGGAGTCTCTTTCTGCTTCCTGAGCACACAGTTCTTCCCTCTGCCACATACTCCACCATGGTGTTCAGTCTCATCTAAAGCCCCGAGAAATGGAGACCAAGAGCTCTGAAACAATGAGCCCTCAAATAAACTCTTCCTCCTCTATAATTGTGCTGGTCGGGTTCTTTAGTCACAGCAGCAAAAAAGCTGACTAAAAGAAGCAGCCTTTTGCCTGACATCCAGACAGGATTGGGCTTCCTCCATTGTAGATTGTACTAGAATTCAGCACTTTTCCTTTTTAGAATTTATTCCAGGGGAATAAGTGGAAGTGCATCATCATTTATATTATTTGCTCACTGCATAGACAAGGGAAAAGAGATAAACAAATAGTATTAACACAAGGAAACATTTCTGGGTTAAAAGCATGAAGAAACTTATTTGGTGTGTTTTGATCTAAAACCTCTAACAAGAAAGGAAAGAATAAATAGAAACAAAGAAAGGGAGGGAAGGAAAGAGGGAGGGAAAAAGGAAGGAAATAACTTGATGATTCATCTGTCAGAACAGTCAGGTAATACAGGTTAAGATGAGACTGCACACGAGTTCACACAACGTAACCACGTCCAGTTTCCCTTTCTCTTTTCTGAACTCCTGTTTTCATACTTGGCTCCTTTCAATGGCCTTGCTTCATGGCTACATGCTCACTGGTTATGCCCTATGGAGAATAAGAGAAAATCTGTTTCTCCAACAACTCAACTAAAATAGAACAGAGTCCTGTTGGCCCTGTCTTAACTGGGCATGCATACCCATCTCTAGCCAGTCAATGTGGCAGGGATTTGTGAACAATCTCATTTGCTTAAGCCAATCAAAGCTCAATCTCAGAGCCAAGTATGAGCTTGTAACTCCCAAATATCATGACTGGAAAATAGGATTCTATTCAGAGAGCAAAATACTTAAGAATGGGTGCTATGGAGACAAGAAACAAATATCCACAAAATTACCAATTAAATTTTATACTGGAAGCCACAAAAAAGGTTTTCAGTGAGGAAATAGTAAAACCAGATTTAGTTTTGTGACTGGCTTCAATGTAGAATAGTTAAGTATAAAGGGAAATTTCAAAGCAAACAATAGGATTTGATGACTGGATAGGAATGATAAGAAAGTATAAGAAGGAAGAAGACTGCTTTGAATTTTCTTGCTTTCATCAGTGAATAGATGTCTTTGCAATACATTAAGATAAAATATACAGGAAAAGGAGCAGACTTTTAGGACTCCTGAAATATATTATTTTACATCCTGTAGGAAACAGCTTTTATGTAGGCAGAACTTCGGGAAATATTTGAGGAATGTGTTAATCACTACACAGGTGGGCTTAATGGTTTACCATCTCCCAAGAACATTTTAAAAATAACATTGAACTACATGAATTTCCAACACAGTGCTTAAGCCTCTTTCCCCTTTTTTTAGAGGAGGCACCAAAAACACAGGATATCAAACACCTTGAACTACCTTCTAAGAGAGTAAAAGCTGAAACTCAAGTAGGGTATTTGACTAATTCCAGTGCTAGTAGAAGCAGGGAATATATATATATATATATATATATATATATATATATATATATATATATATATTTTTTAAGACAGGTTCTTGATAAGTTGCTTAGGGTCTCCCTAGGTTACTGAGTCTGGCCTCAAATTTTTGATCCTCCTGCATCAGTTTCCTGAGTCGGGATTATAGGTGTGTGCCACTATACCTGTAAAATCTTTCAAATCTTACTTGAAGTCCTACCAGCTAGAAAGTACATCAGTTAGTTTTGCTGCATTTAAAAAATACCCCATAATATAGTACTTTAAATGACAACCAAATATTGAACTTATTATTCTATCAGTGTGTGATTTGGCAAGACATTGCTGATCTTGGTCCTGGAGAACAGATCTCAGCCAGGACTCAGCCAAGGTCAGCTGAAGTTCCTAGTTTCTCCTTAGCATGGTCTATCAATAGCCAACATACTAGCCCCAGTTTATACAAAGAGTGCAGTATATCTCCAAGAGGAGGAAGAAAGCAAATTTCAAGGTTCAAGGGATTTTCAAATTTCTGTTTTGCAATTTCTCATAGGCCTAGTAGTAGTCAAGCCATGTAGCCAAAGTCAGAGTTAATGAGAGTGGATACTACTGAATAACACAGAAAAAAAGAATGCATAAATAAATGGGCTATTGCCACAGTCCACCCTCATGGCCAACAATTTGATCTACACAAAGTATTGACCATAGGACTGTTTCTAATTTTTAGATGGGAAACAAAGTTTTTATATTGAAACTTCATAAACTCTTGGAGTTCACAAAAAATAATAAAGTACTTCCTATTCTTTCCAGCACATAATTATTCTTAGACTCTTGTTGTGGAAAATTGAGCCAATGAGTTTTCACTGTTATCTCACTTAACATCACTGCATGAGACTTTACAATTATTCACAACTACATTCCCAGTAAAATTAATAAGACCCTTTTAAACTAAAAATTTTAATATAGAAATTCTAATTAGTATCAACTTAATTTAATTCCAATCTTAACATTATCATTGCTGTTCTCATTATTAATTTGCACTAACCAGTTTCAATCAATTCCCAACAGTGAATCTCTAACCAAAGGCTCATGATGGCCTATTCAACTTGCAAATTAACTATGCTTAAATTCTGGACAATAAAAAAAATCTGATAAAAACTACAAAGTTTGAGCACATCAATATCAATTTTAATGAAATCAAGAAAATATTAGATTAAGAAATTTAAAAATCCAACTTTTGTTTTTATCTATGAGAGTGAAACAGAGATGAGATTTACCACCTGAAATAACTTAAAAAATAAATTACATGTAAGAGAGAATACACAATAGACAGGAGAATATACAATAGACAGGACTGGACAATGATCTTTGAGGGAAAGGAAACATAGTTTGTATACTATATTTCCCACTTAGAGATTGGAGCATCTTCAGGGTGCAAAACAAGAAAGAAGAACCCCACTGGAGTCTGGAGTCCCTCTAACTGGAAGAGAGTTGACATTTCAGGAAGGGCAAAGTGGCTTGAATATATAGGTCAAATTATCAGAGAGGAGAGAGATACAGGAATAAGACAGGAGGGGGAAAGAGAGATTGATTCAAAGATCTGCAGGCTCCTCCCAAGTCATGAGAAGATCACAGCATGAACCTGATACCATTTGAAGAGCAACCAAAAGGAACAAGTGGAATAATCTTAGGAGCTCAAACAGAGCTTGAAATAGTTTGTGTTCCCATCACCAAGAGTAAGAAAATTTTGTAATAAATATATAGGGAATTAGATAAGATACTCAGAAGAGCATTGCCTCGGTATTAGGGAAAATAGTGCTAGATTAAAAGATACTTTGGTCCTGCCTAACAAACCTTGAGAACAAGTCATTTAAAAATAAAAAAAAACTAATTATAAATAACTGCAACCCTAAACAAAGACTATAAATATATAAATAAATGCAAAATACCCAGTGCCCAAAAAGGTAAAATTCATAATGTCTTCATTTTGATAAAAAAATTAATAGGCAAGAAAATACTAACTTCAATGAGAAATAAAATATCAATGGAAATAAGCAGAGATTGTAGAATAAACAAATATAAATATTAAAAAATTAATTAGAATAAAATTCTATAGATTGTGCTGAACACAGTGGTGCATATCTATAATCTTAGGGGCTCTGAAGGCTGAGGCAGGAGGATCTCAAGTTCAAAGCTGGCCTCAGCAACTTAATGAGCCCCTAAGAAACTTAGCAAGACCCTATCTCTAAATTAAAAATAAATAAGTAAAAGGGCTGTGGATGTGACTCAGCGATTAAGCACCCCTGGGTTCAATCCCCAATAGCAACAACAACAACAAAATTACAGATTGTAAAGCTAATAGATAAAGACATTAAAACTATTGTTATAACTAAAATCTATACTTTAAAGAAGATAAAGAAAAGCATGAGCCAGAAGGCTTTTTATCCTTGAGGTGTATGTCAGGCCAGGTCTCTACCACTGAGCCACAGTCCAGTCCATCCAGCAGGCATTTTCATAGAATTTTTTAAAATTTGCACGGAAAAGCAAATGACTTACAATCACTAAAATGACTTGGGAAAGAACAAAACTATTTGGAGGATTATACTATAATAATAAGATAGTGGAAAAGTGGTTTAAAGGTAGACAAATAGATCAATGAAATATAATTGAAATAGATACATGTATATATTGTCAATTGATCTTTGACAAAGGTGCCAAGGCAATTAAATAGAAAAAGTTGATATTTTTAACAAAGGGCAATGGAAAAAATACAAAAAATAAAATAAAATATAATAAACCTTGACCCTTATCTCAAACCATATGCAAAAAAAAAAAAAAAAAAAAAAAGGAACCAGAATGAATCGTAGACTTAAATTTAAGAGATAAAATTGTATGAGGAAAGGCTATATGAGAATCTTCATTTAAGATAAATTTTAAAAAGACATAAAGAACACAATGACAAGAGAAAATATCAGTAAATTAGACTACATGAAATTAAACTACATTTCAAAACTACTATCATAACAAATGAAAAGCAACCCAAAATTTGTAAGAAACATTCAAAACATACATCCAGACATAGAATTTGTATCTAAAAAAATACCTAACAAATACTTACCACTCAGTACTAAGATTTGAAAACATTCTTCACCAAAGAAGATGTATGGATAACAAACAAGCATGTGAATGTTACAAGAGAAACGTGAATTAAAATCACAGTAAGATATTAGCACACACCCACAAGAAAGGAAAAAATTAGAAAACAATGATCAGAACATGTGTTGACAAGGATATGTAGCAATGCAGCATGCTGTTGGTGTGAATATAGAATGGTTGAATCACTCTGGAAAACAGTTTGGTAGTTTCTTAAAAAGTTATATGTATCTAATTTATGTTGTGGTTATTCCATTTCCAGGTATTTATCTAACAGAGATAAATGCATATGTTCACATAAATACTTGTACATGAATTTCTTTCCTGATAATAGCAAAAAGTAAATAAAAAATGGGAATAATACAAATGCCCACCCACAGGTAAATGGTGAAAGAAATTAGGGAATATCTATTTGACGAAATATTACTGGGCAGTATAAAGAAACAAACAAGGTCATGATAACACAACAACAAAAACAAACTCAAAAGATTATCCTGGGTAAAAGAACAGACCAGACAAGAGAAAATAAGAGTATGTACTATGTGATCCTACTTTTACAAATTCTAGAAAATGTAAGATATGCTAACAGAAAGCAGATCAGACATTGACTATGGACAGAAGGAAGAACAGGAGATGGAATACATAGGGACACAAAGAACTTTGGGGTTTGATGAACATATTCCTTATCTGGGTTGTAGTAACAATGTCACAAATTATACTTATATATCACAGCCCATGAAATTAAAATTTTGCAGTTTATTGTGAATCAATTATACTTTAAGAGAGGTGTAGGAAGGAAAAGAGCTAAGAAACAGTTTTAATTTTGTAACCAATACTCTACTGGAACTCAGATTATTACTTACCATTTCTATTTTTCTTTTATCTAATACTGGGGATTGAACCCACAGGTGCTTTACCATAAGCTACATGTCTATTTTTTCTATATTGTTTGTCCTTCACTTTGAGACAAATTTTCACTAAATTTCCCAAGCTGACTTGCAACCCTCCTAAGTTTGCAAACTTGCAACCCTCCTAAGTTTCCTAAATTGCTGGGATTACAGGTATGTGCCAGCACTCTAGGCATTACTTACAATTTATGAATTTTAGTTTCCTCATATATAAAAGGGAAAGGTTAACTGGGCATGGTGGCCCATGCTTGGGATCAGAGTGACTAAGGAAGCTGAGTCAAGAGGACCACAAATTTGAGGTCAGCCTCAGCAACTTAATGAGGTCCTGTTTCAAAATAAAAAACAAAACAGGGTACATTCCCCAGTACTGAGAGAGAGAAATTTGAATTAGATGACTTCTAAAGTTCTTTCAAGTTTGAAAATCTAATTCTTTTTACTTTGTGTACCTATTATCTTAAACATAGTAGATTGTATAGTCATAAATATTTGCGGTCTCTCCTTGTTCCCCCTCCCCTTAGAAGGGTTCCTTTTAGGAAGGTTTTATTTACTGCTGAATGAAACTTTGGCTTGGCTGTATGATTTGCATTGCTCTGTGAAATGTGATTGCAAGAAAAATGACAAGAAGCCCTAAAAGGATGGTTCTGCTCTGCCTGTGACACTCTTCTATGTGACCAGACCAGCAAGTCTTAGACAGGGGCTGCTCTTACAACCTGAGCTCCAGAATGCAAGATCTCTGATAAGCATGAATGTGAGTTAGAAAGGGATCCGTTTCTACAAGTGTGTAAGATTTCAGGAGCCTTTTGTGACTGTGGCATATCTTAGTTTAAAATGACTGATACAGAAATTAATATTTAAAATGAGACAATTCTACAATTATCAGTCCACACATATGTTGTACTTACTGGTTTGGGGGCTAATTGGGGAAACTGCTCTCAGAGGCTGAAAAGATGATGATAAATATTATATAAATGAGAAAATATTTGGGAAAACTGTCACCTGTGATAAAACTGATACAAGTAGATATAAGTAGATTGGCATTAACAAATAAATTGAAAACCAGAATGTTAGCAAGAATGAGTTAGTTACATGTTTCATTTCTTCTACCTGACCGTTTAGGTTCCTCAAGAGCCTGTAGTAAATGTTGTTCATTTCAGAGAAAAGTAATAAGTTGGGATTGGAGGGACTTCAGCTGGTTTCCAAAAAGTATTTAAAAGAAACACAGAAAATTCAAAAATTCCAAGATTTGTGGGTTTGGGAAGATGGAACTGATACTTATATTCAATCACTGGAGAAGATCTTAGAGCAACAAAGGGTAACTATTAGTTGATCAAATCAACAATATGGTTGTAAAAATTGTTCTGTATTGTTTTCAGGATTCTCATCTCATTATTAACAAGTTTACTTGGGAAGTAAAACCCTTGACTGGATTATGTTCTCTGAGACCACAGCCATATCCACTGTGCCTAAGGTAAGTGCTAGGAATGGAGTACACATTTGGTGGATTGTTGCCTAGCTGACTCCCTTCATGAAAGAGCAGGATAAATCCCTACTTGCTCTCAGCTGAAAGGTCTCCTCCATAGACTGCTTAGTTGCAAGCTCTCCTGCAGCCTTTCTTATAGTAAGGGTTTCTCCTCATATTTCAGTTAGCACATTTCATAGTGGGTTCTTCAGAATACTTATTTTGTGAAATGCTAATGTGTTAAGTAAAAATAGTTTTGTGCTCAAATTACTTTAGAAAGCATTCAGTTAAACAAAGTTAAACTTTTTTTTTTCTTTTTAAGTTCAGGACTTGTCAGGAATTTTAAAATGTTAATGGAAGTGCTGAATCCAAGTGGGACATGATTTGAAACATTTGTCATATTTTGATCACAGAACATTTTTCCCCATAGAGCATCTAGCATATTTCATATTCTGTGGAAAATACGTAAAATGTAATATTCCATTAAAATCTATTCCAAAACTATCAAAAAACATTCAACAAATATTAATATCTTTGCTTTAGGCCAACTTTACTTCCTTTCTCCCATTCGTGTGTGACTCCCCCATGGAACCAAGAATAGTTAAGAGAAATGATAACATATCTTAAATTTTGGCTTCCAGTTTTTCTCTATATATTTTTTATACCATGAGGACTTAGATAATCAATACCTTCTTTGTTCCTCCATTGTGCCATGTTAATAGCTCAATTATAGCACTTCTTTCAGCTGTGAAACTGCCTTTTGTTGTCCCCAATGCAGCAAGATGTGGCCCTGGTTCAGCAGGAAGGAAGCCAATCTTATCTGGTTGCTGGCTCAGTGCCTGGCACACCAATGGAAAGCTATATAGTAGAGGATAGGAAAGGTAGCAGAATACAACAGTTACTAATATGGCATTATGTAAAAATGTGGATGTGTAACCGATGTGATTCTGCAATCTGTACTTGGGGTAAAAATTGGAGTTCATAACCCACTTGAATCTAATGTATGAAATATGATATGTCAAAAGCTTTGTAATGTTTTGAACAACAAATAAAATAAATAAATATGGGTATACATAAAAAAAGGAGCCCTAAGAGAGTCCTGAACAAAATGTGAAAACATTGCTCATCTTTCTGCCTTCCTCTTCCTTTTCTGTTTGTGTCACTTTTCCAGCACCTTGAAATTATGGTATGGCCTGTTGTTCATTTACTGTTTCCCTTAGCTCCCTGTCATTTATTCTCCTGAGTATTCCCCAAATATGCTCTGTGCTGGCAACTTCCTGCTTCTGCTTTGGTTGCTGCTTCCTCCAAACTGCTCCTTACCTATGCATACACAAACCCGCTTATCCTTTGAGGTTCTATTGAAATATTCTCTTGTCTTTGATTTTCCAATTTTAAGTAAGCTTAAATATACACAGTGTTTTATGTATTCTTGTTTTTTACATGAAGCACATTTTTCCACATAGTGTATTAGATCTCGTACATATGGATCTCTTCTATCTGACAATAACCTCCATGATTCTGCGTGATATAGTTTGTTCATCTTTGGCTCTTCATCTTCATATGTACTTTTTCATTTAGAATGTGTTACAGGAGACACTAGTATATATGAGACTTTCAATAAAACATAACCCTCATATCCATATTGACTGGCTCTATCTTGGCGAAACACAGGCTAGTACATATTCCTGGCACCTCTTTAACTCTTCCAGAATCAATTTGCAGTGTGATATATTAATTATTAATATCAATTGTTGAATGTTTAATTGAAACATTTATATGACATATTCCGTAGCACACTGTGTACATTCTTATTCTACATATCACTTTTATTAAGTCTCTGCAGATATGCTGCCCTGGAAAAGTTTCCATTACTCCCTCAGAATCATGCACACTGGTCTTTGTCTTTTCCAGTGCAAGATCTTCCTCCCAAGCCTGCAACTCTCTTGATCTCTTTTTATGAGGAACACATTATCTTCATATGTTTTAATAGGGTACCCTGAAAACAATCTGCGTGCAATCTCTCTCTGCAATTCTTCTTCTTCTGTTTTATCTTAAACATGCTCCAATTAGAAAACTTTGATAACATTATTCCACATACACACACACACACACACACACACACACCAAAAAAAAAAAAAAAAAAAAACTACTTCCATTAAGGAGCAAAATGACTTCCTAATAGCCAAACTCTTAAATCAATTTTGAGAGAAACATTGGCTATTAATCAGCCCTTCCTCCTTAATACTTGTTCACTCAGCTTCCCAAACAGCCCGTTTTTGTATTTTCCTCCTACTCTCCTCTTTGCTTCCTCTTAGTCTCATTTGGTGGCTTTACCTCAGCTGTGGGCAGCTCCATTCTTCTAGGTCACAGGCCACAAATCATAGAAACCTCAAGAAGTCATTTTTATATTTGCTTTTTGTCTTAGTTTAAAAGTTAGGATGTAATTAGGAGGCAAGGTAGTTTTTATTCAAACTTTTTTTCTTGATAGTGATCACTTTTTAAAATTTACTTAATAACATTTTCTTTTGAGGGGTTGAGGTTTTCTATATTTTATCTCTTTTTCCTTTAATTAATTGAACCAGAATCCTTTTCCCATCTGTCCTGTGTTACCACTGATTTTCAGAGCAATCTCATAGAGATGGAACAAGAAGAATGTGGTCTTGGCTGGTGCTGATGTAGAGGAAACTGGAAAATTGGTGGCATGGCATTACTGTTTTCAATAATGGCTGTACTGCAGCTAGGTAGAGACTATCGTGTGAACATTCTCAGAGCTCCAACTCTGTCCACATTGCTGTAATCCTACACAACGTGAACTGCCACATCACAACTAGGTGGCCACATCTGAGTGAGTTTATAAACCATAAGACTAACTCGCTCGCATGCTGTATATATTGCTCATGTTGGTACATAAGTGTGTTCCATTCAGCATTGCATTTACAGTAATGTTTCTCATCTCTGAACATGGAGAATCTTCTGGACACTATGCTTCCTGCTTTGCACACAGCTACCTTATTTAGTAAATGTATATTTACTAAAGATTAGTCAAAAGAGAATAATGTTATCCAGAGTCCTACTTTATGTAAATGATAAATTTCATCCTATCCTATAGGATTTCTGACTCAATTCTCTTAAGGACTACACTGATTTCTCTTTTTGTTTGGATTTCCCCTCCTAAATATTCACTTTCATTCCTCCTACTCTTCCCAATCTCTAGTAACCACCATTCTGCTCTCAATGTTTATGAGATGACTTTTTCCTATATTTCACATATGAATGACATCATGTGGTACTTCCTGTACCTGTTTTATTTCACTTAATATAATGGTCTTCAGTTCCAGTTATCAGAAGGGACAGGATTTCATTTGGTATGACCGAATCATACTCCATTGCATATATTTGCCATTTTTTTTCTTTATCCATCACTTGATGGACTCTTTAGGTGTTCTCCTTTCTTTGCTATTGTGAACAATCTACAATAAACGTGGTAGTGCAGGTTTCATTTTCTTTGGATATATTCCCAGTATTGGAAATGCTGGATCACATACTATTTTTAATTTTTGAGGAACCTCTATACTGTTTTCAATAATGGCTGTACTGCTTTACATTCCCACCTACAGTACGCAATTATTTCCTTTCTCCACATTCTCACATGTACTTCTTGTCCTTAGTTCTTTTCTTAATAGCCATTCATGCTAGAGTTAGATCATATCTCTTGTGGTTTTGAGGTACAGTCCTCTGATTATTAGTAATGTTAAACTTTTTTTTCATAAACCTGTTCACCAATTATATGCCCTCTTTTGAATGCCTACTTAGGCCTATTGCCCAATGTTTTAATTGGGTTACTTTTTTGTTGCTATTGAGCTTTTGGAAGTCCCTATATATTAAAGATATTAATATTTTGTCTCAGTTCCATGCTTAGTCAAGTTAGGTCTGAGATTTGGTGACTATAATAGATATTTAGTCAAATTTCTCCTGGTATATAGCTGTCTCTCTATTATGTGTCCTTGGTTAAAGGACATAGTATAAGTAGTTCAGACAAAATCCATTTACCCTAACATAGTGTTAAAAAAAGAAAAACTTTAGGACTCTTCTGTTGGCAATCTAGTCACATTGTTTTTATAAGTGCACATGCACAACTGGAAAGTGAGGGTCTTGACAGACTATGAATTTGTCCTATGTGATAAGTATCTGGGTGCCAAGAACTATGTCTGATTTATTGGTTTCTTCAGAATTGATAGTGACCTGTACACCTAAAATATTTAATAAATGCTCTTAAGTTGAATAAAATCATTACATGCATGAGGGAAAATCATGTTAATTCTTTATGGAAATAAATTTAAATACAAGTACTAAGGGGACCTTAATTGAATCTTTATTTCAAACTGATATTAAAAGAAAATGATAGAGACTAGAAAATAAAAGGGATATGTATTCAAAACCCACTTATTTGTCAAAAATTATATGAGTCTGGATAAAAAAAGCCAAACTGATCCTTAGTTTTCTATGAAATAAAAAATAATATTATCTCATGGAATTATAATTAGATAATAATAATAATAAGTATAATTATAGTAATTATAAATATAATAATAATTATAATTATAATATATATTGCATATGTATGATTTATAAAGTCTCATATATATGTAATATAATCTATGTGTACTGTATAATGCAATACATAATATATAAGCTATATATATTTTATATATGCAATATATTGCATATGATATATGTAATATATAATTTCATATGTGTATAATGTATGTATCCCTAGTTATCATTTCATGATGAGTATTATTTTCTCTATTTTATATGAGATGAAATTTATTTATATATTTTGTATATTACATATATATTATGTTTATATTAGGTTTATATTAGCTTTTCTGCAATAAAAACCAACCCTATAATCTCAGTGGCTTATTTAAAATGTATTTCTTGCTTGTCCTGCGAGGACTACAAGAAACTTGCTGATGCTCAGTTGCTCTGTTCTAGACTGTGGGTGGATGTATACCATATTTCATTTCATTAGAAGCCTAGGTTGAAGGACCTGCTGGCTCATGGAAGAGGGAAAAGTACAACAGGACAGGTAAAACATTATACTTTCTCTAAAAACTCAAAACATTTTATTATCGAAAACTAGTCACATGACCAAGCCAAATCAGCATGGCAGGAAGCATACTCACTGAGAGAAAAAGGGGAAATGTTATAATCCAGTGCTCTTATAATCTGGATCTTAAATGTCTCCCAAAGACTCATGTGTTGGGGGCTTGGTCCCAACATACTGAGAGGTGGTGGAACCCTTTGAAGACCAGGACTAGTGGACAGAAGTAGGATTACTGGGGGGTATCCTTGAATGGGAGTTTGGAACTCTAGCTTTTTGCTCTCTCTTGCTTCCTTGACACCCTGGATAAGCAACTGTGCTCCTTATACCCACTGTAAGGACATATTTTAAATTTGTATTTCTCTTCTACTAAAATAAAACCCAAACATCTATTGAATGTTAGGTACATTCCAGACATTTTATCAGTGACTGAGAGTGAAGTTTAAAAGATTCAGATTCTGACCTCATGGAGCACATTATATCACAAAATATTTCCTAAAAATCTTATCAGTCTAGGCCTGTTGTAGTGGCACAGGCTTGTAATCCCACTGGCTCGGGAGGCTGAGACAGGAGGATTGCGAGTTCAAAGCCAGTCTCAGCAAAAGGGAGGCACTAAGCAACTCAGTGAGACCTTGTCTATAAATAAAATACAAAATAGGGCTGGGAATGTGGCTGAGAGGTCAAATGCCCTTGAGTTCAATCCCAGTACCCCCCTCAAAATAAAAAATCATACCAGTCTAGTACTATTTCATTCTAACATATGTAATACCTTGCTAAATAAGTAAATAGCATAATTTCCTGTATCAAATACCTATTAAAAAGTATGTTCTTCACTAATTTTCTAAATTTAACATTTTTGCTTAAGTTCCTTGAAGAAAATGTTGTCGAAAAATTGTCCCACATTAAAGATCAAAAAGCAATATCAAAGGTAAGGAATGAAGAGTCATTTTAGGCAGTACAATCTCCTTTCATTCCATATTTTCAATTATTCTCTTGTTAAAGGCTTTTAGGCACTACCTGTTAAATATAGTCAAACAAAAATAGTTGTGAGAGAGTCTTTTTTTCCTTATTTTCTGTTTATAACTTTTAGCCAAAACGTCGTTCATAAAATAGTTTTATTATTTAACTTTGTAATGAAAATGTATTTCTTTAAAAAAAAAAAAAAACAGAAAGCTGACAGGATGTTACTATTAATTGGAAATGTGGTAAGGTTTTCTGTGAATTGACTGTCTGGAAGCTGTGATTAGCTCGGAAGTGCACATGTGTATTTATGCACACATGCAAAAACTTTTAGCAAAAGAAAAGAAAAAAGAAGAAGTTTTAGGCAGGTTTTGCATCAAATTACCCCATTTTATAGGTTGCTGTGGAAACAGATTAGCTCTCTGGAAGTGCAAAACCATGCTTGAGTCTAATGCAAAGAACAATCCATAGCATGAAAGAGAAGAACAGCTGGGAGCTGAGGTAGTGTGAGCTGACATGTCAGACAGTAGCCAGACAAAGTGAGCCAGGCACTGTCTGGGAAAAAAAAGAGGGTGGGGGCTGGGGAAACAACTGAGCACTGTCACACAGAGTCACAACATGGCCCAGCTGTTCACTCTCATCATAACTAAGAAAATACAGAGAATTCCGCACATGAAGATTAAGCTTTTCTGGGGGAATGAAAATTTCAAAATAAAAGGAATAGATGGGATGTCCAAAGTCACTGCCATTCAGAAGCTTTTGGCTAGAAAATGGAAGCAGAACTCTTTGTTCTGGATCCTATACACTCACTGTGCTTGTATCTGGGAGATAAATGCTGAGGGTCCTCTCTCTGTGTCTGGCACATTGTCTTTCTTGATTTGTCGCTTTATGGGAAATCACTTAGCTCAGGAAAGTCACCACATAGTACTTCTCTTCTTGCACTGTTCCAAATGGGACAAAAATGCCTAGACTGAGAGGAACTTGGGGGTGTCTCTGTCACATAGTATTATCTGGAGGAACTGCCTGGGAAGTGGGAGAACTGGAGTTGTCTACTTCATTTGCTTTCTCTGAGTTGCTGGGAAATGTGATTAACATTCGTCAAGCAGGCTGGTGTCAGAGAACATGTTTTAGGGGTCAAAGAGATTAAAAGACACTATGTTCTGAAATCTTGAGGATTTGCAATCCCCTCTAGTATACTAAATGCTCTAAGAATTCCCAAAGAGGGAAAAGAGCTGTCAACTAAGCTCAATCCAATGTTCCCCTCATTATATGGCAGCAAAAGCCTTTTACCACTTAACACCTGTTAAGATCCCACAGTGATGTTGAAGCTTAGTGTTTACTTTGGGAAACATTGGATTAACTGTTTTTGAGGTCATTTTCAACTTTAAAATGTGCATTGTATGGTATATTTTCCAATCTTTATTTTGACATGGGGTCAAGGATGGAAGTTCAATCTTGGCTAGCACCTGGAAGGAAACAATTCAGTACTGCTGAAATCATCATTAAAACCCCTGAGGGTGACTTCTATTTCACATAAAACTGTGGGCAGGTAGTAACCACAGACAGATTATTTGAGAGAGTAGGTGTTCCCCTGGCCTCTAGAATGTAATTTAAATGCAAGTCAAACTCTTATCCATAGGTTGCCATCAGGATAATGTTGTTTGAAAATGGTGAAAACAGCAAATACTCTACCATTCCACAATTTAAAATTGAACTCACTAATTAACTGTGTGATTTTGTGAAATTATTTAAACCCAATTCCTTTTTTGTGGGGGTGGGTACTGGGAACTGAACTCAGGGGCACTCAACAACTGAGCCACATCCCCTACTTTGTATTTTATTTAGAGACAGTATCTCACTGAGTTTTTTAGCACCTTGCCATTGCTGAGCCTGGCTTTGAACTCATGATCCTCCTGCCTCAGCCTCCCCATAAGCTAGGATTATAGGCATGTGCCACCATGCCTGGCTCCCATTTCTTTTGCTATAAAGATTACCTTCATGTTCACTAACATAGCACCTGATACATAATAAGTGCTCAATAAATGTTAAAAACAAAATTTAGTATTAGGAAATTAGGATAGGCTTCAGAAAAACCAAGAAACTTCTATGTTAAAAGAAAGAAATAAGACATGCTAAAGTTAGGCCTTTTAATGATACCTGTCAGTTTGAATTAAGGAGGAATGATATCAAAAGTTAACTGATATTTTAGACATAACTCTGGTTTCTTTCTTTAATTTTACCAGCCTTTACCCCAAATAGTTTTATTGGTGATGGTCTTTCCAAAACACAAATATAATCATATATCTTGCTTAACTTAAAATCTTGAGTTAACGAAGAGCACACTGATCACCACCTGTCATTGGTGACTTGTCATACTCCTGCATGTCTTGTGAGCACAGCAAGCCCTAGTTTCTCCATCTCACAGTGCACTACTTGAGCTATCCTAAAGGTACCACGTTGTGTCCCAGGTCAATGCTTGCTTTCCATCACTTACTCCACAAGCCTTCTCAGCCTCCCATCCCCAACCCATCAACTTCCCACAGAGTTGGCTTTGTGCTCTGGGTGTCCTCACTAGATCTTCCTATTTGCCTGATGTGTCCCAGGGCCACACTGAAATGATTTGCTTTCTCTTCAGTACTTCCTTCTAGAAACTCCAATCAATTGTATGTCTCCATAGTCTCACAGAGGCCCTGGACAAACATCTGTTAAATGAAGGCAGGCGGAAATAGAAAACGTTTCTGGAAACTGTTTAACCCAACAAATGCCTCTGTGGCATGGATGAGAGGTTTCCCTCCAGCAAATGTTTTTATTGTAATAATAATGTTCATAGCAGAAGTCAAGGTTCTATAGGTAACTGAGTTTAAATCCAGGCTCCACATCTTTCTAGCTCTGAAAATGTGAGCAAATTTCTTCCCTCCTGTGAATAATCATACATACTTCAGTCCTTAGTACAGGGCCAAGCATAAGGTAAGTGCTTGCGTATTGTTAGTTGCACTCTTTGATATCATTTGTACAATTATGTAAAACATTCACTATATCAGTTTGTTTAATGTGCCTGGGGCAATGTGTTCATTATGTGACTCTAGCCAAACTGCATTTCATGTTTTCATATGTAACAATAGCAGGAAGGAGAGCAAGGGAGACTTCCAAAGATTAAATATGATAATCTTAATATGAAATTACATTTAAACTATGGAGAGCTATTGAACTATTAGTTAAAATTGCTTATCTTATTTAAACTCGATTCAAATAAAATTAAACCTTGAACCTAACTCTAGGTATGGAAGTTTGGTTAGAGACAAAGTAATATAAATGGTGTGAACTCACTAGAAATTGTAATTGTAAACGAAATTCTGAAATATCTCACCAGCCCAAGTATGCAATATGGGAGCCTTCACTACTTCTGTGGCCTTGAAACCATGTCTCCTCCCAGATGGCATACCAGATCTACAAAAAGCTTTGCAAAATCTGTCCTCTCTAAAATGGTGGTTAATTGAATAAAATGAATGAAGCTGACTGACTCTGAAACAATCTGGTCATATGTCTACTCACTGCTCAATACTTGAGCAATTTCACACTAAGCAGCAGCAGGTTGAGGAACCAAACCCTGAAACTTCACTCACTTAGCAAAAGGCTGTGACCTTGGGGGAGCAACAAATAGTAGCCCATGTCTAACAAAACCTTTTTGGTTCTTACTGTTTCCTTTAGTAATGAGAGGGCTCTGGAGAGATTCTCTTAGCAGGGAATCTTCGAAATAAATAGGAGAATGATTAAGATGATTTTTGTTTCCATTGTCTTGCAGATAAGTACAGTATTTTGTCATCTAATATGCTAATTTCTGCATCAATACAGTATTTTATGAATCACAAATAGACATAAAATACATAGAGATGGAAACTGCATGTTTCTTTCAGAGGATACAAGGGATTGGTTTTATTATTTACACTAAATTAGAAGCACAACCATTTTCTCCAATTATAACCACAGAGCATACTTTAAATTAGGAACTTTGAACTGAACATCCCCAAATGACAACTAGCAAGAAATCAAGAAGAGCTGAGTAAGGTATTCTGTCTAGTCTGAGGTGAGCTGTGAGAATCCCTGAGAGCCTTCCTCTGATCTCCAGCTTAGCTAACAAAGATGGGAGGCCATCAGGAACAATAAGGATTGCTGGTTAAATAGACAGCATCCAGTAAAATGGAATTTCAAATGAATGAGGAATAATCTTTTAGTATAATTTGGTGCCAAAGACATTACAAATTAGGGATATATTGAAAATGTACTCAATTTTACCTGAAACTCAAATTTAATGGACAACTCTACTCCTTTTGTTTATATTTTTTATTTTTGTACTGCTGGGGATCAAATGTAGGCCCCCATGCATGCTGCCACTGAGTTGCAATCCCAACCCTCAATGTTTTTGTTTTTGTTTTTTTTTTAAAAAAAAAAAACCTTTATTCAAATATAATTGCTATACAATAAAGTGGAAGATATTTGATGCACACAATTTAGTGAGTTTGGAGGTATGCATACACTCATGAAACCTGGATTCACAATAAGGTAGCAAATTCATCACCTCTAAAAGATTTCTTTTTCCTGCCTTTTGTTTTTTCTTCAATTTTTATGTGTGTGTATGAATGTGTTAAGAATACCTAATAATAGTCAGGCATGGTGGCACACGCCTGTAATCCTAGTAGTTCAGGAGGCTGAAACAGTAATATCCCAAGTTCTAAACCAGCCTTAGAAATGTAGTAAGGCCCTAAACAACTTAGATAGACTCTGTCTCTCTAAAGAAAAGGGAAAGCCTGTGAATGTGGTTCAGTGGTTAGGTGCCCCTGAATTCAATCCTGAGAAAGAAAGAAAGATGAGAGAGAGAGAGAGAGAGAGGGGCAAACAGAATATTTAACAAGAAAACCTCTTGACAAAAATTTAAGCATATGATGTTTGTTAACTATGGAAACAATGCTGTATAGCAGATCTCTAGAACATGTTCATCTTACACAACTGAATATTCAAGTCCTTTGAACAAATTCTCATTATTCCCCTATCCATCTTCCTTCTGCCTCTGGCAACAACCATTTTACTCTCCGTTTCTAGGAGTTTGGCCACTTTAGATGTCTCATGTAAAGAGGATCATGCAGTGATTTTTCTTCTGTGACTAGTTTATTTCACTTAATATATAATGTTCCAGATTCATCTATGTTGTTCAGTTTTATTTGCCACATCTGAAAGTCCTAGTTACAATCAATTTATGAGAAGGTCTCATCTGTCTTTTTATATAAATTAGCCACTGAAGCAAAAATGAAAGGTGAGACTTCAGACCTGAGGTTCCAGTCAAGTGCCACTAACCCCACCTGCTATGTGTCACATGCAGAAAGATGAGCACTACTGATGCCAGGAAAGCACTTGTTATCCCTCCATCTGACTCCACTTTTCCCATCTTCTCCTTAACTCTTATTTATGTAGGAAAAGAGAATGAGAGGATTAAGCATTTCAATCCAATGCCAAAATACCAAAATTATAAAGCAAATACTTAGAGCCACCTGTATATAGAGAAACTGTTCCAACATGTTCTTACCCATCTGTTTAGTCAGTTTCATGTCATTGTAAAGATCTGACAAGAACAATTAGAAGAGGAAAAGTTTATTTGGTTCACAGTTTCAGAGGTCTCAGTCCAAAGATAGCTGACTCCATTGCTCTGGACCCAAGGCATGGTGGAAGAGTATGGTGGAGGAAAACATCCCAGGACATGGCAACAGGAATCAGAGATTCCACTCAGCAGGAACAAAATTTGCCTTTGGTGACCTACTCCCTCTAGCCACACCCTACCTACATGCAGTTATTGCCCAGTTAATCCCTGTCATTGGATTAATGTACTCATTAGATTAAAGCTATCATAACCCAACCATTTCACCTTAACAGAGCTTTGGAGGGATATCTCATATATAAACCATAACACCCTATTTTCTTTTGATTAATTTATTTTGGCATTTAGTGTAAGACCTTTCTCCCTATTACATACATCTCTATGAGTCAAATTGGTGCCAGGGAAAGAACAAGGATCTGGGAATCAGACAAAGTGTTTTCACACTTGCAGTCCAGAGCATCTAAGTTTTATGAGCTGATTCTTAATATCATATCACAGGAATATTGTGAGGCTTAAATGGTATACTGTATATCCCAAATTTTGTTTGTTTGTATGCTTGTTTAGTGGTTCTCTTTCTCCTTCCATTTCTGAAATCTTAAGAGGTTTTGAAAGACTCATTATTTTATCCTTTTGAAATATTATGTACATATCAAGAACTATGTAATGTTTTGAACAACCAACAATAAAAAATTTAAAAAAAATTGAGAAAAATATATTATGTACACAGAAACAAATCGCTCCCTCCTCCCCTGTCCACCAGGCTTCCGCCCATGGTTCTCTCTACAGGCCCAGGGTTACCTGCTTGGACATATTTTCTCTTCTTTATTTCTCAGCTTAACGTTACCTTCAAATGTGTCTGCCCTAGAATCCTCATCTTTGGGGTAGTATTCACTATAATTCCAAATATATATGTATTAAAATAGTACTTAAATAGTCTGGCTTACATATGCTTAGTGATTTTTGTAAAGAATACCTAAAATCATTAAAAATCATTCTCTGAATTTGGAAGTAAGGGTCAATGCTTCCTAAGGGTTACAAGGTTATAAATCTTATCAAATATTAAAATATAAGTATTCATTATGTTTATGATAAAAGACATTTTAACTGAGCATAAGAGTATTAAAGGGAAAGATATCATAACCAACAGCAGATAGGAATAGACCTTGAATTTGCTCTTCTAGCTCTAAATATTGGGCTATACTCCTCTGTGATGCTAGCTTTCTGTTGATATGGTAAACTTACAATGGACAATAATGAGTATGCAAAAGTTGTTGCACTCTGTCTCCCCTAACACACCAATATTATTCACAGGAGCCATGCCCCATAGTGCATAAGATGGTGTCATATACATACCAAACAATTAGCAAATGTGTATTGACTGATTGATTTCTATTAACAATAATTTTCATTGTCTTCCTGTTCTAGAAATAAACACCTGTAGTCAAGAAAATGTAAAATGTTCATTTTATTTATTTTTCTTTTAGCATATTTCAACACAGAGATTTTGGACTTTGTTATCAGGACTGTTTCAATTTTAACATCTCCTTCCACCATATCTAAATACCACTTGTACACACATAATAGATCCTCAAAGAGAAATGCTGCCTTAGAGACAATCTGTTTTGCACCCTGCCTAAAGCATGAATACCCTTAGATACTTGTCCAATGTCTGCCTAAAGAAGATTAGAGCCAGGGAATGCTATTCACCAAGGCCATTGGAAGATGGCAAATGTTTAGAATGTACTCATTAAACTGAGTTGGAACCAGCCTCTCGAGTCCTCTTGTTGTTCGTAGGTAAGCCTTCTGGACCAACAAAAATTCTCATCCCTTTTCTTTCAGAACTGCTTTGCAAGTGTTTTTAAGATATAGCAAGTCCTCCTAAATATTTTTTTCTCTTCCCTTTGTTTTAATATTCTACAAAATTAAATCTCCTCCTCAACTTTTATTTCATCCAGCTTTTACCTTTATATCTTGCATCTGGTTTCCCAAAATAATATGTATACATTAATAAGAGCAAATTGATTTAAAAAAACATGATGTTTTAATATTGAAGAAGTCTAACTATGAATGCAAAGAAGAAGTAGGGTAGCACCAGGATAGGATGGTTCTTCTTGGGTTATAACTTATATACAACAATCCTCTATTATTGAAAGGAAAGGGGTTGTTTGTTTGTTTATTTGTTTTCTTTTGGTTTTTGTTTTTGTGGACAGTAACCATCTCAGCTATAGTATGAAAGTAGGTCAGGATTGCCAATGAAGTAACACAGTGCTATAAGTATGCAAATATGTAGAAGAAGAGAAAAATTGAAAATTGCACTTTGAACATCGAGTGAAAAAGACTGCCCATTCATAGTTTTTTTTTCCCCTCTCTTGACCCTGGCTGTACCAACATCTCTATCACCCTCATCTGAGATTTCCTACTCTGATTCATTGAAGATTCACCTATCATTTTGTGTGCTTCTAAGAAAGAAAAATGCTGCTAATTATTCTGACACAGTGCTTTCATGATATACAGACAATATTATATACCCCAATACTTTAGACTTTAAAATTTGAACAAAAATGCATCTTAGAGTCACCATGTATGTTATCAGCTATCTTATACACACACATACATGCACACATACATATACACACATACTCTATATCCTATGTTTGCTTTGACCTCTTTTACTTTTTTCCTTCCTGCTTAGAATGTCCCTATATTATTCCTTTTATACAATATACCTATAGTTTATTTTAAAAAGTCATTCTAGCAACTTGGGAATCTCCAATTACAGCAAAATCATCTATCGAGTCTACAAACTAAGTTATAAGAAGTGTAATTTGAGGCCAGGATTTAAAGTATTTAAGTTTCCTTACCTTTTCACTGGAGGGATAGGCATCTGGAGCTAAGCATTGTTAATGGGTATGACTGACACAGTGGCCCAAAAATTTTATATAAAACTGTATAAACAATATTTCACTTCATGTTTAGCTTATCAAAATCAAACAATACAAGCAGACATGTCATAATCCTTTAACTTTGGTGATAAACATTGTAGTGAATTCCACAAAACAGGAAAATACTTTGCAAAAAATAAATTGGCAAACCCCTCTCAGATAAGTTTTGCACATTATGGAAAGACCTTTTAAGCCTATTATATAAAGTCCTCACTATATATCACTCCAAGAAACTGAGTCATTGAAAGAACCCATAAAGTAAAGATATGTTATATGTAAGGAATAATTTCCTGTGAAACTAATTTTATTTTATTTTATTTTATTTTATTTTACCAACCCCATCAATAAATACTTATTTAGAAAGATCTATGTATAAAGGCACAATGTGTTATCATGGAAAATTATAAGTGTGAGCTTCAGAACTAAGAATGTTGCAAGGACTAGGCAGGGCTGAAGTACAGCTCTCCAAGTGGTGAGAGGAAAATGCCCAAGTGCTCAGATGTGCAGCCCAAGTATGAATTGCCCTATTATTATAGTATTTTTTTTAAAAAAAACAAGGTTTTCCAATTTTAATTAGTTGAAACAATTTGTAGAGAAAGCATCCTGATATATATTAGCAAAAGCTATGATCCAAAGTAAGCCACATGTTCAAACCAAGGGGAAAAGCTAAAAGGCATCATGCATAACATAGAAACCTAAGTAACACAAAAATCTAAGCAAAGAGACATGAAGACAGAAGAGACAACCCATATGGATAAGAATCTAACCATACCCAGCACCTACTGAGGGAGACTAAAAACTAAAAACCAAAAAAAAAAAACTATTTTTCCTGAATTATCTGTAATACCCAACTTCATGGGCGTGGAATAAAATTTTAAAATTAGAAAATTCTCTTCTGCTTTTTAAAGGGAAGAGAGAAGTGCACTTTAAATTCTCTGACTTTTCCTCTTGCAGATTCATGATTTATATGCCCAGCAATCAACATTTTTGCAAGGTCTACAGTTCAGCATTGTATCTTTTTGCACTAGAGGGCACAACTTCCAAAATGATCTCTGAAAGTCGGTGTGCTGATATGAGGAGAGACAAGAATTTTGGTTTCCATCAAGAAGCAATTCAGGAGTTTCCTGCTGCTTTCACTGGGACATTTCTGAAAATTTCACTTCCCTGTGCTGCAGAGGTGCATTATTGGGGCAGCTGGGGGCTCAAGAGGCTTGTGGAACTTGAGTCCTGGCTTTTGAAGTTACTTCCTATGGGTCGAGTTTTCAGTTTGATTTTACTTTTAAGAGAGGCTATATGGAGGCATATTTTAACTCATTTACCAGAGAAAAATCAAATCACAAAGAAACAGAGGTACCCCAGAGGCCCTCAGGTATGCATGGAAGAGGGAGGAAAAGGAAGAGAGCAGAGAAGGAAAGAAAAGAGACTGTGGAACTTCAGCCTGCAAGAATACCCTATAAACCTTTAACCCCTTAAGCACCACAAAGTGATTAAACACACCTACTTTACATCTGCCTGAGAAAGTATGCAGATACATGAAAGAAGTGAAAAATTGAAAATTGCACTTTGAACATCATGAAGCACTCACTTGGAATCAGATTGGCTGATCCACTTAGTGTCTTTAGCATATATGGGTTCTCCTACAGAACTGCAGGAGAAAAGTAAAAGCAGCTATAAGGCAGAAACTTATGTGGCATTTCTCCTGAGGAAGTAGACTAAGGACAGCCTAAGAAAGTGGTGGATAATACCTGAAAGGACAGGTCTGCAGAAAAGGCAGTCTGTAGGGTTGTCTGTAGGGTTGCTGAAAGTTTGCTTGGATAGAGTTCTGATAATATGTGCTCAAAGCAATGATAACACATATGGAAGGCTCTAGAGGTATTTCCTACAAATTTTGTCTTGGCTTTCAGAACCTACCCACACTTCATTTCAATGCCATTATCTTGGACGGGATTAAAAATATTAACGTAAGAGAGACATGATTCTTTGACAGGACCATTTACACAGCACCAAAATTCACTTCATTTTGTGTGCTTTCAGTTCATCCACTAACGATTTCAATATGCTCTTCCAAAAAAAAATTTTGAAAATGCTACTCAATATAATCTTATCACTCTTCCTTACTTTTTAAACTTTTTTCATTATTTTTCAAGTGATAGGGTAGTTAATGTAATTGTTTCAATAGATAATTAGGCAGAGAGTACAATAAGCATCTGGAAACTCAATACACCAGTGACAAAAGAATATGATGAAGGAAAACTAAACAACTGCCTGGCCAATGCAAATATGCAGTAAAATTAAATTGTTAAATGGTCTTCTGCAAGAATAACAATCTGAAGACTTTGCATTTCTATGGCATCATTATCATCATTATTAAAATTTTTGTTACTGATTCTGATCCTATGAAGAGCCAAAGAAAATAATCAACTATCTGGGAGTAATTTGTTTCTCCATATGATGAGAATTAACTTTTTTAGAGAACAGGGTCCCATTCTGAGCACTGAGAAAAGATCATCTCTGGGGAGTCCATTCTAATGTGAGTACAGGGAGAGAGTCCGCAACCAGGAAACAGGAAATTGAGACCAACCTGAAGTTTACAGAAGTTTCCCCACACAGCCCCAACTTACAGGACATTCCCAAGGTACCACAATCCCTGGGACTCCTAGTGGGCTGCATTACTCCAATATTTACTTCAGAGATTTTGGAAAGACTAATTTGTCAGGAGTAGTACAGTGGAAAGAGCAAGGACGTCATATTCTTTGTAAGCTTCAGGCATGATACCTGAACAAAAGAGGGGGGGGGGGGAAGCAAGGAGAAGCTTCTGATTTTGTTTCTTTTGTTTTGTTTTGTTTCACTTCCCTTACTTCCCTCAAGGACCTTTCAGAACCTTGATGCCCAGTGTATTCATGTACATGATCACCAAGTCAATGCAAGTTATATCAAAACCTTATCACTGACACAAACACTATCAAATCACCAGTCACAACTAACACAATCTAAAGGTTAAGAGCAATGGATTTCTTTTCTTTTCTTTTTATTAGTTGCTCATGACAATACAATGATCTTGACATATCATACATTTGAATCAAATGGGGTATTATTTCTCATTTTTCCAAGTGTACAGGTTGCATAATCATATTGGTTATACTCAGCTAAGTCACCTTGGGCAAATCACTCAACAGTCCCAGCACTTCGGTTTCTATTTTGTTTTAATTGTAGATGGACACAATATCCCTATTTTATCTATTTTTTAAATGTGGTGCTGAGGATTGAACACAGTGCCCCAGGTATGCAAGGCGTGTGCCCTACTACTGAGCCACAACTCCAGCCCTTGGTTTTCTATTTTATGAATGAGGTGATGTTTAAATTCAATAGCACTGAGCATACCTTATGACCCAATGTAAACACCCAATAGATGGTAGCTTTTAATATTTTATGTTATGCTAAGAAATCATGTGTAAATCCTTTCACCTTGGGAATTTGCCTCATTGGGCAAAATATTAGTGTATGAGATCTTTAAATTAGGCATGTCGTAAGTGCTCATTGTTTAATCAAGGGCGTTTTGTTTATATTAACTTAAACCAACTTGTCTAGCTTCAGCAAAAAAAAAAAAAAAAAAGAGTGGTGGCTTAGAGGTGTGGGATTTGCAGATAGTAGAATTGTTAGAATCTAAGTGGCTGGATATCTTGAGAATCAGTGTCCAATAAAAGCACATTGTGAGCACACTAGTAACTTTAATTTTTCAAATATCCACATTAAAAAGTAAAATGAAATATGTGAAATTAATTTTAAACCAACATATTAAAAGCATAATTTTGATGTGAATTAAACATAAAATATTAATATATTTTACATTATTGTTATGGTTTGGATGTGTTGTGTCCCCCAGAAGCTCAAGTTCAACATAAGAATACTCAGAAGTGAAATGATTGGATTATGAGAGCCTCAACACAATCAGTGAATTATTTTCCTGATGGGGATTGACTGAGTGGTAACTGAAGGCAAGTAGGGTATGGCTGGAGGAGCTGGGACATTGGGGATGTGCCTTTGGGGTATATATGTCTTATATAGTGAGTGGAGTCTCCGATTCCTGATTATCACCTGAGTCTCTTGCCTCCACCACACTCCTTCATCATGATATTCTGCCTGACTTCAAACCCTGAGGAATGGAGCCTGCAATCTATGAACTGAGGCCTCTGAATCTATGAACTGAGCCCCCAAATAAACTTTTCCTTCTACAAAATTGTTATTCTCAGGTCTTTTAGTAACAGCAGTGAAAATTTTGACTGAAACAATTTTTTTTGTTTACTAAGCTTTTCAAATCTGATGTATATTTTACACAAACCACACAATTCAATAGCCACAGTGGCAAGTGTCTACCATTTTGGAAAACAGCTCTGGAAACTCGTGAAATCAAGAACTAGAGAGCTGTTTGTAACCAGATAGTAACCTATCCACTTCATTCTCTTCTGGTCTCTGCTCATATTCTTCTCTTTCCTGGATAGACCAATATACTCTAACCTCAGCATGTTTATTTAAAATTGCTGACCTGGGCTGGAGATATAGCTCAGTTGGTAGAATGCTTGCCTTGCAAAAACAAGGCCCTGGGTTCAATCCCTAGCACCACACACAAAAAAAAAGAACTAAAATGGCTGACCTACTATAAAGCAAGAGTATTTAAGCCACACTCAGATAATAATTGTAGTTTATATCCCCTGATACATCAGGAAAAAGTAGCTGATTGATACAACTTGCCGTGCATCCACTCCATCTCCTACTAACCATGGAGAGTGAGAGCAGGGGAAGGTGTGACTATCATATTTGGCAGGGATTAAAATATCTAGATTAAATCTGTAGTAAAGCAAAAGTTGAGCATTCTATGTGGTTTCCTCCAGGGCTAATATTTTCTTCAGACAATGATACCCCCCCTTCAAGAGTAATGATGAGATTGTTAGTGCTTGATTTTTCCTTTGTAGTAGTGGTCTGAACATATGAAATTAATATCCTGAACCAGGGATCAGAAAACTTCTTTTTAATGAGCCACAGAATAAATATGTTAAGCTTCCTGGTCCAAGAAACAAAACTGAGGATATTCTGTAGGTATTCAAACAATCATTTCAAAACCCTAAGACCATTCTAAGCTCACAAACCAGGAAAAATAGGTGAAAGGCCATATTTGCTGTCCAGATATAAATTTCAGACCCCTATCCTACATAATTCCATCCTCATCATATTGTATACTAAATGATGGTCTCCAGGTTTAAGTCTGGCTCTTTCTCTGCACCATGGAAGCTTATAACAGATCTTAATGTTAGCAGCATAATGAAGTTCAGCTTCACTCTTTAGAAATTAAAAAGGAACTGGGAGCAAAATGGTCCCCTTCACTAAGGGGGCCTTGCTACCTCCTGCTATTTCCAGGTTCCCTATGGTTTGGCCCTTTGAGGAACCATTTTTCTAACACTCACAGGAAAGGTCCACATTATAAGGGAACTAACCTCGTAGGGGGCACACTTTTGAAATGCCCAGTCACAGAGATCCTGACTCAGCCCCTGGGTGTGCTATTGTCATAACCTTCTCACTGGCAATTATTATCATGAGTCAGGAGTCAAGCTGCTTTCTGGGACAGATATGTTTTAAGAGTATATTCTATATTTAACACTATTACTTTAAGCACATAACCTCCCTAAGCCTGTGTTCCATATATAAAAATCAGAGTTTGATGACTACCTCCTAGGATAGCTATTAGGACAAAATTCCAGTGCAAGTAAATCTCTTAGCACTATGTTTGGAACATATTTAATCACTGAATATATAGTGGCAGTTAGTTAGGATTTCATGATGGCAACATTAATGATGGTGACAATGGTAGTAATGATTACAATTAAGAAGATTAAACCAAAGAGCCTCTTCTAATAACATGTGAAGTCAACTTTAGAGAATCTCAGTTCCAAGTTATGTCAGTACACATAATTCTTGAGTTTACTGATACAATCCAGATTTACAAGTATTATATCAGTCTCTACTGCACATTTCTCATCACTCACATTTCAGATATTTTAGTGAGAAAAATTACGCACACACACACGCACACACACACACATACACACACACACACCCTCCCTCCCTCTATATGCACAGGCTCTTTGCTCAAACAAATCTGGGGAATATCAAGCTAAACAAAATTAAACATGTTTCCCAATGCACACATTTAAAGAATTTTTGCTATGATAATGTATATTGTGAGTCTTTAAAAAGAAACTAAATAAGTTATTTTTTCAAAAATTAATTTGACAAAGGCAATATTTTTTCTTCCTTTCATCTTGCTTTCTTTTTATCCCCCACTGCAAACCTTATAGTACCAGTTTTCTGTGGAACATGTTTTCAAAACAGTGATAATGGGTAATATTGATAACATGCTAAGAACTATTATTTCATTTGACTCTCAAAATAACTCTATGACTTCGATACTATTCTAATATTCATTCACAAATGAGGAATCTGCTCAGGCCATTCAAGTTCCCCACACTCAGAGAACAGAACCTAGATTTTAACAGAGTAACTTAATCCCAGACCCTGCACACTCGATCCATGTGAAGTATGAAAACATTGAAAAAAAAAAAAAACTGGTACACAGTATCCTGTAGTGCAAAGGCACATCCAGGCATGAAATGCATGTTTCGCTCTCACCACCACATCTTCTCAACCTGCTTCCCCTCCTTTGAATGGCCAGTTCCTCTCAGTTTTTGCAGGTGGAGGATCACTCCCCTTTTGTTCTGAGCCATTAGATTTAACAATATTGGATTCATGTTCTCAGAGTCAACAGCTTCTCTTTTCATTACTAGCCACCTGCTGAAGTGCTTATGGTATGAGATCACATTCAGAGGCATGCAGCCCTGCCTTCAGACTCTAGCTCTACCCCCAACAACCATGAGGCCTTGAGCAAACTGTGGAACTTCTCAGACACTCAGTTTCTCCATCTAGAAGTCAAGAATAATAATAGTTTTGAGAAATGAATGAGTATTTACATGTAAAAGTTTATGGTATTTAATAAGTTGATATTTGTTTATATCTTAGTATAGTGTCTGATATATTAAAAAAGCATCATATCACATCAATAAAATAAATAGACAAGTACATAAAGTTTTGAACAGAACATACTAATCATTAAATTATATTAGAGATCATATTTTATTGTTAGAAAATTTAGAAGGTCTTATCAAGTATAAGTATTTAAAAAAATTATAATCATCTTAATTAATAGAGTACACCTGTATCCCCAAATCCTTTATAACTTGGTTCCTTACTTGTTTCCTTCACTTATTATTAGAGCAGGTGTGAACACAGAAGTGAAGAGAAGAAACCCCCAACTCCTAAAATAACCACTCAAACCGCTTATAATAAAAGTTTTGTTTTGTTTTGTACTGGGGATTGAACCCAGGGGCACTTAACCACTAAGCTGCATCCCCAGCCCTTCTTCCTTTTTGTTTTGAGACTTAAGGCATTTCAAAATTGCTGAGACTGGCCTCAAACTTGCAATCCTCCTACTTTAGCCTCCCACATTGCCAGAATTACAGACTTGCACCACCATGCCTGATAAATTTAGTATTTTTTTAAACAGGGTAATATTCTCTTCAGTTACATACCAAACTATATTTGTCCCCAGAATTCTCATAGTCCAGAAGAATAGAAGTAGTAGATCAGAAGACAGATGGCCATAAGAAGAAGTTAAAATACCCTGGAAGTAACAGTTGATAGCCTGACAATGAAAAAGAGGACAATAAAACCTCTGCTAATAGAACTTAATGCAGCTGCCAATTGCCATTGTGTTCATCTTAAGTAACTGAGAAAGTATCTCATTATAATCTGTATTTTAGGAAAGTAGAAAGTTAAACAATGTAGAACATTTTTTTTCTAATAAGAGTTGAAAAAGTGGTTAAATGGTAAAACATCAGTTATTTAGAGATTTTACCTTTATGACCTAAAATTCCTGCATAAATAGTGTTGCTGAATTTGATTGGAGTGATTACAGCTATGACTTTGAGGACACAGGTTTACAGTATAAATGATAACATTTCCTTATTAAATAAAATAGTAACTGAGTATTTAACCTGAGTAAGATCTTATTTGGGTAGTATATTGAAAATAACAGGACATGCTTAAGCACAAACCAAATATCTGTCTTATAGGCAGAAGCTTAACAGAAAGACTAAGTAAAATATATTTCTATCAGGGCAGTGAGGAGAACCATTCATTGAACATTGAAATTTTACCTTTTTATCAAGTTTCTATAACAATTAATTAAATTATTTTGTTAACATAAAATTTCTATGCAATTAATGAAGCAAATTTAACTTTAGAGTTTACAAGACTTTTTTTTATCTATTGCCTTTCATTTTTACATAATAATAAATAATAATACCTAAAATAGTAACAACAAGAATAATGACCAAGTGTGGAAAACCATTTTAAAATTTTATAAAGATTTTCCCATTTATTACTTCAAAAAGTCCTGAAAAGATTACTTTATCTGAGGAGAAAGTGAGGCTTAAAGAGGTTAGGCAACCATCCACCCAGGTACTAATTTGCAGAGAATACAAATGCTAGAAGCACATTCCTTCCCTACCCTTGATCCCTAATCATCTTTCCTGAGCAAGCAGCCTACATCAGTATCATTTACATAAGAGTGGTTAAGAAGGTGTGCTTATTTGGGGTGGGGGACAGTATTCCACCTGTTTCATGCAAGCTATGCCACTTGGAAGGGACATTTACAACTTAAGGACCTGATTTGGAAGTAGTAGGAAAAAAATAGCATAATATAAAAAATAACCTCCTCTCTCCCTTTACAACAACAAATGTCTTCTCTGAACTCCTTGGTCAACTTTCCTGTGGTGAAAAGAATGGACAGTGCTGCTGGTGGTCATTATGGCTGTGTAGGCTCTGGAATGCTTCACAGCCTGTTTTCTATTAGCCCAGAGATCCATATTAGAAGCAGATATGAGAGTCAGATAAATGAAGGTGGCTGGGAAATATGTTCGCACTTCTGAAGAGGCATTCCTTCACCACTCTATAATTACAAAAAAAAAAAAACGAGGGTGTTCATTGAAAACTTCACTGTGATAACCTTCAATGTAATTATGACATTCATCACCATTTGCCTTTGACAAAAGGAAATCCTGCCATAATTCTGAAGGCAACTAAATCCCAAGGTTATGTTAAACAATGCTTCTGGACTGGCTAAGAACAGCATGGACTCTGGCTCTGCTGGTTCATTAAAGTACTCCTCCTGCAGCTTAGCCACAGGAGCCCAGCACCACAGCATTAACAAGTAAGGTGGGCTGCCACCTTCCCCATGCACAGCTGTGCGTGATGTGTAATGAAGGAGCATATGGGGATCCCTATTCCTGCTATCGCCAGAAAGGAAAGAGAATGCACATGCAAGATGGTCCCTGATTTTCTTATATTACACTCTACACAGTGTGTGTAGGAAGACACAAAATTATATCCCTAAAATATAATTTTCCTTCAAATAAACTTTGCTTTAAAGAAGACTTTGATGATTCACTGAATAAGAAGTTTTCTTTTAAATTAATTCTAACATGTATAATAGCATTTTTATCATACTAGAATCAGTTACTGTGAATTCACAAGTTTCCTTCTGTTAATTTTTATTATCTGATTAATAAATCACTTATTTTGACCTTAATGAAGATGGATTTTCAGAAGAAACTTACCCCCTAAATTGCAATTATTCCTCTTAAGAAAAAAAATTAAGCTAATCACATTTTGTTTTATCCAACTACTTGAGCCTCCTTGGTGTTCTTATTGGTAAAGTTTTCCAAAGAAAACTTGTTTTCAGGTTACTAGGATTTTCAGATTTTGAAGAATACCCTGGTCATGTTTATATTGAGTATATATTGCCCAAGAATTTAAGTTTAGAGAATCAATTCATGTAATAATGTTTCCAAAGTTTTATAATACTTAGAGTGGTTTTAAGCAAACTGAAGTTATTATGCAACATCTCAAGCTTACAGTGGTGGCAAGGGCCACAGTTTATTTAATCTTTCTTGTATACATTCACCCATGTGCAAGTACAGTCATATGTTTATTGTGTATTTTCAGTAATTAACATTTATTAGTAGCCGGTCTCTCACCCTGAAAGTGAAAATAAAAAAAATAGAACTCTATCCAAATTTCTTTTCCTACTCAAAACATAGATAATCCTCAATTATATTAAACAAAGAATGTTATCACAAAATGTTTACACCCACTTCGTAGACATGAAGACCCCATCTTAGATGAATTATAAAACCCCTAAATGAATGCCCTATGCACACAGGGGACTGGGCTTATTTTACTTACTCTCAGAAGACCCGCGTAAAAGTCAGTACACAGTGAAGTATATGAGTTGAATGGAATTAAAGTCTTTTTACCTTTGCTATTCAATCTAGATAATACACACATTCATGCATACACAGAATCAGATTTTTTCAGCCAGATGGGTGCCTCGGGGCTGCTGTAAACCCTGCCCTCATAAACTGGTCCAATAAATTAAGTTATGCAGTAGTGCATTGCCAGAATGAGACGTGTGTGTATGCGTATGTGCCAGTGGAGAAGTAGGGCCTGGTGTTTCATTGTCTCACTCCCAGGTTCCATCCAAATGGTACTGCATTGCTTACAACCACTTCAGTATGAAGTGAGAAAACTTACTAAATAATATCTTCTTATGGGTTAGACATTTAGAGAAGTGCCATATGGCCACTCATTAATTGCTCATAATGATGTCTTAATTACAAATAATTGAAATAACCTGGCCTCTGATCTTCTTAATTTATCCTCAAATCACTCCAGGCACTTTTCCTGGTTTTTCTCCCCCACCTAGCCATTTCTTCCTGGCCAGCATGCTAGCCAGACGAGGAAGAAGTAGTAGCCTAAACACCTCCCAATCTTCTATTTCTTCCCTTCTAAAGGAAGTAACCATTCCCCCAGAGAAGTGTGTTCCACAGGAAGTCACTGAAGCCAGAGGCCAGTGTCCTGTGTGGGTGGAGAGCATATGCAGAGCAGCCACAGGGGCTAAGGCCCTTGCTTTTGGACCACTGTAGTCTGTTATGAAGCCATCAAATCTGTGTTATGCCACAAAGGTAACTATAGAGCCAGCTGTGTGCGTGAGGCTGGGTTTCCCTGAGTAACTGAATATCACTATCAGTGTCAGGGCTTTTCAACAGTGGGTCACAACCCATTAGGGAGACTTAAAATCAGTTTAGTGGATTGAAGCTAGCATTCTTAAAAGATGTTACTTAAATTTTTAGAACAAGATTCTGTTGCTCTTAGGGAAAAAAATAATAATACTTGTTTCACACTTAACCAGCTATGTAGGTGTTGTAAACAAACAACATATACGAGATGTGCCATGTTGTCAATTTCATGACTGATGGTATGGCTCACAGACATGTGTTGCTAATACTGCGTGCCCTCTAGTGGCATCTTTTTCTTATAAATTATTCTTGCTAGTTAGGTACTAGACTCAATTGTCCTACTGTGTTGTTGATGTAGTGAATGTGCTATGAATATGTATATCTCATTTCAAATTGATAATCTTTGATATAATTATTTACATTTTTGTGTCCTAGAGCAAGTATTGGATTGGCCTTTTCTAGGTATGGGTTGGTTTTACCTTTATTTTACCAATAAGGACACCAAGGAGGCTCAAGTAGTTGGATAACTGGTGAAAGTCACACAGCTACTAAGTAGGAGAGCTTAGAAACACTTCTCATCACCACAGTAGACTGCAAGCACTAGTTCTTTCTGAAGCCTGTGGGGAAATTGATGTGTGTGGTGGGGGTCAAGTCTGTGACTCTGGAGACAGAGTACCCTGATGCATCCAACTATACAACACTGCTGCATCACTGCGTACTGAGAAAATGATCTCTCCCCACTCCAGAGCAAAGTGGTGAAGGAACATGAGTTTCAGACATGTCATTTTTCAGATGTTCTTCAGCTGCATTTTTTCAACCTCTTCAGAAAGAACTACCTTGTGTGGGGTAACCAAAATTTCATTTAGAAAGTTTTGTTGAAATTTGATCACTGTTATTTCTTGGTGCAGTCTTCATGAGTTCTAGCTCTATTGAATTTTTCTGATATCTTTTGTCTATTAACTCCTCCACTATTACATAAAACTATTCCATATCTACTTTTAGTCACACTGTTTCCACTTATTAAATTTTCTATTTTTAATTTACCTACTAAAGGAACTTGTCTATTATAGCTTTAAAATGCCATGACTTAATGACACCTAATAGACTGAGAAAAAATTAAATCTAAACTATTAAAGAGACAGCTTTTAAATATATATATATATATATATATATATATATATATATATATATATATATATATATCATAAAATCATTCTCTGAGAATGCCATAGAGAGCAAATTAGATAGATGGCTGGAGTTCAATAAAAACAACTTTGAAATGTATTGGGACTGGGTTATTACATGCTCCTTCTGCCTGCAGCCAGCATATTTCCTCTTTATTGTAAAGTATAAGTTCAAGCTACAAGTACGTCCTATTGACCTCAACTTTGTTGCACTTCAGGGTCTTTCTGCCTTACCTGACAGCCCCCCACCTGCAATATCAGGGATTTGGTGAGGTTTTGTGATGATTCAGATGTATTTCCCCACATGAACCAATTTTTTTTTTAATGTTGAACAAGTGGATTTTACTTTATTATATTATCAAAATCCCAAAGCGGTAAGAAAACAGAAAACACAAACAAAAGGGCAATAAGGCAGAAACAGAATCAGTTGGGTCAGGAATACTAGGAAAGTCAAGTTTGGGTTTTATTTGTTGATAAAATTGTTCTGCTTCTCACCTGCACTCCTGCTTGCCTTTACTTGCTGATTCTTGCTTCCTATTCCCTATTGCCTTCAGCATGGTTCCTGTAGCTACCCTTCTTTTCTTTCTCAATTTTACTGCTGAGGTTGAAAATATTACTGAGAGCTGAGTACTCTAGTTGGGACTAGAATTGCAATAATGAGATGGAAGCAGAGAATAACTCATTGAGTTTCTATTTCAAGATAAGCATTCATTCGCCATTGTGGCTTTCCAAACTGTAAGACTGGGAAGACTATTAGCCACATGATGCTATGGTTAAAAAATGGAGAAACATTAATATGGGTAGCAATATAGAAAGATGAAAGCTTCATCTTTGGAAGCAGATAGACTAGGTTCAGTCATATCTCATTATGTACTAATAGTATGATTTTAGAAAGATTTTATAACTTCTCCAAACCTCATTGGTAAAATAAGGAAAACAATAATATTTATACCATAGAAATATGTGAACATAAAGGGGGTTAACATTGTAAAATTTTTAAGAGATGATATGTTGTAAGCATTCAAAAATGCTATTTTATTATAATTATATCACTACTACTACTATTATGCCAAGCCCAAGGTGAGAGATAATACGAGAATAAAGTAAGGTAGAATTGATCATGTCAGGAATCTCACTCTTGGAAGCAGGAGAGACATAATTACAGAAAAGAACAGAAAATTTGAGCTCAAGCAGTTTGTAGGTTTGTGGGCTGCAAGTCAAAAGATGTGGATAATGTAGAAAGCACTTGTGTGAGAGGACTTATAGAAAAAAATCTCTGAAATCTTTTCCAGGTCATATGCTGATGGTTATAGTTTAGATGTGAACTGTGCCCCCCAAAATTTCATGTTAGACAATGCAGAAATGTTTAGAGTTAAAATTATTAATTATGCATTATGGATTAATCCATTTGATGGGTTAATAATTTTAATGGATTATTGGGTGGTAACAGTAGGCAGGTGGGGTATGACTAGAGGAAGTAGGTTCCTGGAGTCATGTCCTTGGGATGGCCCTTGGAGATAATATATCTTATCCATAGCACTCTCCCCTGCCCCTCTTTTTTACAAATTATTTTTATTTATTTTTGCATTACAAGTCTTAATAAACCATTATACCATAATTTATCATATCTTTGATTATATATAAGGTATGTTGACACCAAATTCACAGCTTCATACATGTATTTCGTATAATGATGAGGGTCTCCTTTCACCATCCATGCTATTCTCCTTCTTCCTCTCTTTCCCTCCCACCCCTATTCCCTATCTAGAGGTAATATTCCTCTCTTGCTCTCCCTCCCAACCCCATTTTGAGTCACCCCCCCCCCCCGTTATATCAGAGAAGACATTCAGCATTTGTTTTTGGGGGGATTGGCTAACTTCACTTAGCATAATCTTCTCTAATGTCATTCATTTCCCTGCAAATGCCATGATCTTATTCTTTTTTATTGCTGAGTAATATTCCATTGTGTTTAAATGCCATTTTTTATTTTTATCCATTAATCCGTTGAAGGACATCTAGGTTGGCTCCACAGTGTAACTATTGTGAATTGTGCTGCTATAAACATTGATGTGGCTGTGTCCCTGTAATATGCTGTTTTTAGGTCCTTTGGGTATAGACCCAGAAGCGGAATAGCTGGGTCAAAGGGTGGTTCCATTCCCAGTTTTCCAAGGAATCTCCATATTGCTTTCCAAATTGGCTGCACCAATTTGCAGTCCCACCAGCAGTGTATGAGTGTACCTTATCCCCTGCATCCTCCCAACACCTGTTGTTTGTCTTCATAATGGCTGCCACTCTTACTGGAGTGAGATGGTATCTTAGAGTAATTTTAATTTGCATTTCTCTGATTGCTAGAGAAGATGAGCATTTTTTTGTATATTTGTTGATTGATTATATATCATCTTCTGAGAAGTGTCTATTCAGTTCCTTGGCCCATTTATTAATTGGATTATCTTTTGGGGTGCTTATCTTGTTGAGCTCTTTATATACCCTAGAGATTAGAGCTGTATCTGATGTGTGAAGGGTAAAAATTTGTTCCCAGGTTGTAGGCTCCCTATTCACCTCACATATTATTTCTCTTGCTGAGAAGAAACTTTTTAGTTTGAATCCATCCCTTTTGTTGATTTTTGGTTTTAATTCTTGTGCTATAGGTATCTTATTAAAGAAGTTGGGGCCTAGCCCCACATGATGGAGATTAGGGCCTACTTTTTCTTCTATTAGATGCAGTCTCTGGTTTAATCCCTAGATCCTTGATCCATTTTGAGTTAACTTTTGTGCATGGTGACAGATAGGGATTCGATTTCATTTTGTTGCTTATGGATTTCCAGTTCTCCCAGCACCATTTGTTGAAGATGCTATTCTTTCTCCAGTGTGTGCTTTTGGCACCTTTGTCTAATATAAGGTAGTTGTAATTTTGTGGATTGGTCTCTGTGTCCTCTATTCTGTACCATTGGTCTACCAGCCTGTTTTGGTGCCAGTACCATGCTGTTTTTGTAACTATTGCTCTGTAGTATAGTTTAAGATCTGGTATAGCGATACCACCTGTTTCATTCTTCCTTGTTAGAATTTCTTTAGCTATTCCGAGTCACCTATTTTTCCAGATGAATTTCATGATTGCTTTTTCTATTTCTATGAGGAATGCCATTGGTATTTTTATCAGAATTTGCTAAGAGCCACAGCCAAGTAATATGATGCATTGCATTTTTGGTTGAAAGGTGATGCCAGCAAGCCATTGAGATGATATGATTATGTTAAGATTTGCATTCATATGGATATTGGACTCCTGCTGTTCACCTCGGCCTGCTATGGGACTCCTGGAGAGTTCCCATTGGTTGGGGAAGTGCGGTAGGAGGGAATTCCGGAGGAGGAACTTCCTCTTGGGATCCGGGAGAACGCTGCATGCGTCAGTCGGCAATCTTCCCGGGAGCATACGGGGCATTGGCGGCAGTTTCAAAAATAAAGTTTGTTCCTGCTTAAGTGGCTCATGATTTTGTGCCCAGCCAGTCTGCAGCAAGAATTGCATTGAACCTGTATAGTTCTTTTGGTAGTATGGTCATTTTAATAATATTAATTCTGCCTATCCATGAACAAGGTAGATCTTTCCATCTTCTAAGGTCTTCTTCTATTTCTCTCTTCAAGGTTCTATAGTTTTCACTGTAAAGATCTTTCACCTCTTTGGGTAGGTTGATTCCCAGATAGGTATGTATGTATGTATGTATTTATTTATTTTTTGAGGATATTGTGAATGGGGTAGTTTTCTTCATTTCATTTTCAGAGGATTTGTCACTGGTATACAGAAATGCCTTTGATTTATGGGTGTTGATTTTATATCCTGCCACTTTGCTGAATTCATTTACTAGTTGTTCTAGAAGTTTCTTGGTAGAGTTTTTTGGGTCTTATAGGTATAGAATCATATCATCACCAAATAGTGCTAGTTTAAGTTCTTCTTTTCCTATAGTTATTCCTTTAATTTCTTTCATCTAATTGCTCTGCCCAGTGTTTCAAGAACTATGTTGAATAGAAGTTTCAAAACCCTAGAAAAAGAAGAACAAATCAGCAGCAAATGAAGTAGAAGGCAAGAAATAATTAAAATCAGAGCTGAAATCAATGACATCAAAACAAAAGAAACAATTGAAAGAATTGACAAAACTAAAAGTTGGTTCTTTGAAAAAAATAAACAAGATTGACAGATCCTTACCCATGCTAACAAAGAGAAGAAGACAGAGAACCCAAATTACTAGCATACGGGATGAAAAAGGCAATATCACAACAGATACTACAGAAATATAGAAGATAATTAGAAATTATTTTGAAACCTTATACCCTAATAAAATAGAGGATAGTGAGACATCTATAAATTCCTTAAGTCATATGATCTGCCCAGATTGAGTCAGGAAGATATACACAACTTAAACAGACCAATATTAAGTGAGGAAATAGAAGAAGCCATCAAAAGATTACCATCCAAGAAAAGCCCAGGACCAGATGGATATACAGCTGAGTTTTACAAGACTTTTAAAGAAGAACTAATTCCAATATTCTACAATCTATTTCAGGAAATAGAAAAAGAGGGAATACTTCCAAATTCATTCTACGAGGCCAATATTACCCTGATTCCAAAACCAGATAAAGACACCTCAAAGAAAGAAAACTTCAGACCAATATCTCTAATGAATATAGATGCAAAAATCCTCAATAAAATTCTGGCAAATCGGATACAAAAACATATCAAACAGATCGTGCACCATGATCAAGTGGGATTTATCCCTGGGATGCAAGGTTGGTTCAACATACGGAAATCAATAAATGTAATTCATCACATCAATAGACTTAAAAGATAAGAACCATATGATCATCTCGATAGATGCAGAAAAAGCATTTGACAAAATAGAGCACCCCTTTATGTTCAAAACACTAAAAAAAACTAGTGATAACAGGAACTTACCTCAACATTGTAAAATCTATCTATGCTAAGCCTCAGGCCAGCATCATTCTAAATGGAGAAAAACTGAAGGCATTCCCTCTAAAATATGTAACAAGACAGGGATGCCCTCTCTCATCCCTCTTTTTGTTAATTGTGGTCTGTCAGAAGCTAGCAGCTTTCCTGTGCTAGGGCCTTCTGCCATGATGTTCTGCAGGCTCAAAGCAATGGAGTCATCCCACCATGGACTAACTCTCTGAAACTGAACACAAATCATCATTTCTTACTCTCAGTTGTTTCTATCAGGTATTTTTGTCACAGCGCAGAAGAGGTGACTACCACACTGATTTTATGGACTTTGTCAGTTCACTAAGTTCAACAGATATAAAATTAAGTTACTGGTTTAATGTAGCTACAGCGAACCTTCCAACTCTCAGAGTATATTGTGGCATGAAGTTTAGAATTAGAGTTAGTAAAGGTGTGGTGACTGCAAAGTCAAAAGAAGGAAGTCATGTGAGACATAAGGGAGATAAGTCACAATACAGTGGAAGATGGGGAAACATGGGAGGAAGGAAAAGAGAGAGTAAAAGAGATCCAAAAATTTTTTAAAAAATGAGTGCAATCTCCCTATGTTCTATGATGACAGAACTTTGTAGCATTTATAGCAGGAATTATACAGCATGAGGATGCTAGGTATTACCTCAAATGCCTGACCAATGTATGAGGATATTACTAATTACCCTCATAAAATAGTTCTGTGAATGTTATATATGGTATTACCCAGTGGTCTCAGATTGACCCACAGATAAACACACCATAGTGCACGCACACACACACACACACACACACACACACACCCTTCTGGAAAGTACACTATTTTGGTCCCTAATTAACCATCCCCACAGAATAATACTACATTTAATTACTTACATTAAAATTGTTAAAACTTCTAATTCAATTTTATGTATACATATGTATAGGATTTTATTGTAATGAATTGACTGATTCTAAAAAAAAGGTTTTAAAACACAATTAAAAATATCATTCCGCAAAATATCCCTAAATAATCCTTCATTCCCTTAACAGGCTATAAGAAAACTATCTTCCTCAAGTAGTCCAATTGCAATATTATCACACCAATGCCCTCAACAACCTGTATTCCCTTTTGACATCCTTTTCTCATATACACAAATAAAAATGTTAAACTTTTATCATTTTAGTTTGCATTACATTTTCTTAAAATTTTATATATACATACATAAACGCTTATATATTTGTGCATATATGTGTGCATGCATTTTTAAGCCACTCAACATGCATGCACTCTTTCCTTGGCATCAGTTATACACATATATACAAATAAATCCCTCTTGAATTTATAGGCAATATGAAACAAACAACAAATCAAAGTGGAGCACATAAACCATGCTTAGGAAAATCAGTACATCATGTGAATATTAGCCAATATGATTAGTTCATTAATGGACACACAATCCAATCACAACCTGTGAGATCCAACAAGATCATTTCTTGAGCATTCAAACTTCAAAGAAAGGCTAGAATTTTCCATGATCATCTTGCTTCTATGAAAGAAATTGTGCCATAAATTGTGGGCTACTCTGTAGGAAGCAGGTTTGAGAGACCATGCAAGAATTACCTGAATCTGTTTTCACCATTTGACACTTTCCATGAAACTTGAATGAGGACAGTTTTATTCCCGGACTTTTCAACATACTTCCTTTTTGTTCAATTAAAAAACAACAACAACAACAAAAAGATAATGCTATATTGAAGAGATTACTACTGTGTATGTGTATGTATGTGTGTATATATATATATATATTCCCGGTATAAATTAGATAAAAGAGAAACATTAATATCTTCTGATTAAGTAAAAATCACTTTTTAAAAATAGGACAGTATACTGAAATCTCACATTAAACCTACACATATACATGTACACACACACACAAGGAGCTGACTTAAAATAATCACAGTGTACTTCCAATTTTAAGTGTCAATGATATTTTATTATTTCTCACTAAGCCTTCAAATTGTCTGTTTTTTTCATTTTTCATATATATTACAATTTTTTTGCTTACTAATAAAAATTATAGCATTCTGAGACATTCAAACCATGTCACTTCTATCACATAAAACCCTCAGATTTTAGGAACCTGAATATTCAGTTCACACCCTCAGATTTTAGGAAACTAAATATTCAGTTCACATTTATTTCAATGAAAGCTTTATTTTTCTGGTTATACTTCCTTTGATAAAAGGAATAGCTCAGACTATTTCGATGCAATTTTTTAAGAAGTAATTTTCAGGTGGATCACAGAGGATAAATTGACCCCAAAGGGAAAAGTGTTTATTTTGAGGATAATCATAAAACATGTTTCATTTACAGAGGGTTTTTTTTTTCCTCCAAAATGTAGCATCTGCCTAAATAACACCTCTGGTGAATAAGCCTAGCTGATGAATACAAGTTTGTTTATGTATTATCACATACTTTTCCAGATTTGCAGGAGGGCCCAGAACCCATTCTTGGCCTTCTTATTCTTAATCTATGCTTCTTTGTGAATAACTTCATCAATTTTCACAGCTTCATATAATGTTGACTTGCAAATACATTTAATACATTTATCAAGTTCTCTTCTATCTTCCAAATTCAGCTCAGAAATTTCTGGGGTCCCAGAGGATGTAAGACTAAATCAATTCAAAGCTAAATTCATCACCTTTCCAATAAACTCTCAATACGGATTGGAAAATGTATTAGTCGGCTCAGGTTGCCAGAACAAAGTACCATAGACTAAGATGCTTACACAACAGAAATTTGTTTTCTCACTATTCTGGAAAGTGGAAGTCTGAGATCAAGGTATCAGCAATGCTGATTTTTTTCCATACCTGTCTGTGTCCAAATATCCTCTTCTTCAAAGGAGAGCAGTGATGTGGTGTTCCCTCTAATAATGTAATTTCAATGTAATCACCTCTTTAAAGAACATATTTTCAGAGCTGGGCGCGGTGGTGCTCCCCTGTAATCCCAGCGGCTTGGGAATCTGAGACAGGAAGACTGTGAGTTCAAAGCCAGCCTCAGAAAAGGTGAGGTGCTAAGCAACTCAGTAAGACTCTGTCTCTAAATAAAATACAAAATAGGGCTGGAGATGTTGCTCAATGGTTAAGCACCCCTGGATTCAATTCCCAGTACAAAAACCATATCTCCAAATACAATCACACTCTGAGTCACTGAAAATTAGAACTTCATATTTGGGAATGACAAAATTTAACCTGTATTAGAGGTACATTTTACAAACTTACCATACAATAAGAAGTATACATGGTTGTGTGTATAAAGCAATAGCATCTTCTTTGGATGCTACAGATTCTTTGTGAATCCAGTGCTCAGTAAACACTAACCATAATATTACCAACTACCCCAGGCATAAGAAATCTCATACAGGGCTGGGAATGCAGCTCAGTAAGGTAGAGAGCTTTTGTGGACTGCCAGAGGCCCTGGATTTTATTCCCAGCACTACAAAACAAAAAATAAATAAAATAAAAAAATCTTTATGTAGATTTTAAAACATGATAGTTCCCTCAAATGTCCATCCTATTATCTGGGCTTGTCTCTCTGCCTAATGCCCCAACCTTCTCCTTCAAACTTCATATTCTCACTGAGCTCATATTTATCACTTAACACATAGTTCAAACATTTACTTCCTCCCCTGAAATGCTGTTTCTCTTGATGAAGCAGTTCATCACTTTTTCTTTTCTAAACCTTTTGTCACTAGTATGCATATAGAGTGACTAATTTTGCCTTGTGGTATTGTGGTCATTAATACAAAAGCATAAATCCTCTTCTAAGCTCCAGCTCCTCAAAGGCAGAGCTTTTGATTTTTGTACCTTTACTAAACAAAATTTAGCAAAGTGCTTGGTGCATAGTAGCCATTCAGTTAGTATTTGTTAGATGAACACACATATAAGAGTAGTGATATTAAATCCATAATGCGTATAACAGCTTACACCTACAAAGTGCTTTTAGGTACACATTTTTCCTTCAACAATTCAATAAGGAAGATGGGAAGACCAAGGAGCAGAGTGCAAAGGACAACCAATTGTGGCCTGCAGGGAAAACCTGATCTACTGCCCACTTCTGCATAGTTGCTTAGTGAACAATTTGTTTTCCTTGGGCTGGTAACAAAAACAAATAGACATAGATATAGTCTCCAGACTAAATTTTCCTATTCTTACCATCTTACATTACTGTGGTACAAATGTCACAATTGATACAGGATTAGCCAGAATCTATAGCCATGCATTGTTTAACAACAAGGATACACTCTTAGAAATGGATCATTAGACAATTCCATCAGTGTGTGAACATTGTAGAGTACACTTACACAAAAAACAGATGGAATAGCCTACTCCACACTGAAGATATATGGTATAACCTATTGTTCCCAGGCAAGAAACCTGGGCACCATGCTACTATATTGAATACTGTAGAATACTGTAACACAATGGTATTTATGTATCTAGACATATCCAAACAGGTAGGTTAGTTTACTCCAGTGTCACCACAAACATGTAAGCAATGTGTTATGCTATGATATCACTAGTCAATTTGAAGCTTTTCAGCTCAATCATAAGCTAATAGAACCACTGTTGTATATCCAGTCCATCATTGACTGGAAGGCCTTTATGCAACACATGACTATACTTTATTCTAACATTCTTAGTTCTTACTTAATGTCCTCCATGAGTTCCAGGATCCCATCCAGAATACTATATTATATTTAGTCATCATGTCTCCTTTGGCACCTCTTGGTTATAAAACATTCTCAGACTTTCCTTGCTTTTAATGACCTTGATAGTATTGAGAAATTAATCAAGTATTTTGTATATAGAACTTCAATTTGAGCCTGATGATTTTCTCCTGGCTCGACAAGGTTTATAAGTTTTGTGGAGGAAGACTGTGGGCATTAACTGCTATTCTCATCACATCATATCAAGGGTACTGAAATGCTATTACCATAACTTTTCACTGATGCTATCACCTGACTAAAGTGACCTCTACATTATTAAAAGTTGAAAAAGATAGAAATACAAATAATATTTTTGACATGAGACAATTATGTGAAATTTAAATTTCAGTGTTCATTAACAGATTTTGTTGGAACACAGCCAAGCTAAGATTTTTTTTAATACAATCTGTGGCTAAATTGAAGTTATAATAGCAGAGATGAGTAATTGCAAAACAGACCCAAAGCCCACAAAACCAAAAATTATTTATAATCTAATGGTATGGTTTGGATGTGAGATGTCCCCTAAAACTCATGTGTGAGACACCACATGAAGGTTCAGAAGAGAAATGATTGGTTGTGAAAGTCTTAACCCAATCAGTGAATTAATCCCCTGATACGAATTAACCAAGTCATAACTGATATGTATATGGCTGGAGGAGGTAGGAATTGGGGGTATGGCTTTGGGGTATATATTTGTGTCTGGCAAGTGGAGACTTCTCTTTACTTGTTGACCACCATGATGAGAGCTGCTTCCCTCTGCCACACTCTTCTGTCATGATTTTCTGCCTCATCTTGAACTACAAGGAATGGAGCTGGCCTTCTATGGACTAAGACCTCTGAAACTATGAGCCCCTAAATAAACCTCCCCTATTCTATGATTATTCTGTTCCGGTCTTAGTCCTCGCAGCAAGAAAACTGACTAAAATATCTAGCGACACAGTTTGGCAAGTGGGTGTTCCAGTTGTATACTTGTAGATGCTGCAGCAGGAACAACACCACAGACTTTGAAACCAAAGTGACTCTGGGCTCTGGGTCATGATGACTATGAATCCTTGGGCGAATCACTCTTCTTCCACATGGTTGTTTCTTTATATATAAAATGGGGCTCATACATAACTTTCACTACAGAAGACTGGTTTAAAGATTAAGTGGCTGAAAGTATATAATGTCAAGGTCACTCAGGATGGAGTCAAGAAATATGGGCTCATTTTTTTTACTACATCAAGAAGAATTTTAGGGAATAGAAATCTATTTGAGAAGTACTTTGGGAAAAAAAAATAAAAGCAAAAATATCAAAGGGAAAAATGCCACCATCCTCTGATTATCTCTTGATTTGAATTATCTGTTTTTACTTTTTTCTATGAGTCCAGGTACTAGTGCAACTACCAGATTCCAAGCACAGAGGACAGAGAAATGAATGGTCTAAAGCTCCCGACTTCAGGAGTCATGAACTTGGTTGGTTACAGTATAAGATTAGAATTCATATTTCCAATGAATTATAAAATCCACAGGTAATATATAATAAGAAGTGAATTCCTTCTTGTGAGGCTTTCAGTTTCCTTAAGATGCTTACAATTCCTGCTGTCTTCATCACTTCCGCACTCCCTTCAAACTCTTCCTGAAGCTTGATGTAATTGCATATACCCATGCTCTTGAGTACTCTCATCTTTACTCCAAAAAATTCTTGGGGAAAAGCCCCAGCATGACCTAGAAGCTAGCTTTTAGAGTATGTCTTAGAGAGTTTTTTAAATTTATTTTCAGGATCCCCTCTTGGTGTTCATGATGCCACCACTAAGGCATCCCTAGCGCGTCACTTGGTTGGTGCAGGCACAACATTTCCAGATAATGTTTCAAGAATTAACAATAATTTGGAAAATAAAATATTACAAGCAGTCAACAAAAATTCAAATTATACAATTTAAACAACAAAAAGGAATTATGAATTTTTAATATAAAATATCTACAGTGCCTGATTCTTTAGAGAAGAATGTGCTCAGTTCCATCTCTGTTGAATCCCAATATATCCAGAATAGCTCTTACACATAGTAATAACTCAGTAAACATTTATCAAATGATAACCTATACAGTATCCAGGGAGGAAAGACTTGTAATACCAAGGGATCACTATGTTAATTATTTTCTTCTCTTTTTCTTTCTCTGAATATTGACAGTGCCTGTTGTGTAGAATGTCGGATGCTATGTGATAGAAGGTAATGATTAACAAAATAGATCCAGGCCTAGTCTTTACAAAAATGACAGCCCACTGGAGAAACAGGCAATTATAAAAGCATTTACAATACATCTTGGTAAATATTTTTATAGGAATTATACACTACTAAAGGAAATCCACCTAATCCAGACTTGGAAGCCAGGAAAAGCTTCTCAGGATGGAACTTCACTGAAACATTAAGGATGAGCAGGAAAATAACCTGAATATAAGTTTGGATCTGACAAGGTCCAATTTCTTCATGGAATAATGATTAAACCTACTATATGGATCAAAGATAATTAAAATGAGTTTCTGTCTATTTTTATTTCTCAAATAACAGGAACATGGTCTAATTCATTATGCATCATGAATTTCTCAAAACACACTACAGTCTTCTTTCCAGTTCTGAATCCTATACTAACCAAGAGCTATATAAATGTCAAAAAGGGAAAGGAAAAACCAAAAGCTCTCACTGATTATATATTTATGTATCTCAAATTGCATTCCACTATCTAAGATGACTGGAATTCCAAGAGGTTGCACTTTCTATCCCAGCCATGATTGCTTGCTCCAGTACATCCAAGACTTTGTTCTTGCCTAGAAAACAAAATTGTATTAAATTCTGGGAAGTAGAGTGTTCTTCTCTTCTTGAAAGAACATTTTTAATAAATAATATTTTCAATGTTACAAATTTTTTGTTTGTTTTGATTTTTGTTACCAGGAATTAAACCCAGGGACAGTTTATCATTGAGCCACATCCCAGCCCTTTTTATTTTATTTTATTTTTAATTTTTGGGACAAGGTCTTACTAAGTTGCTTAAAGCTTTTCTAAGTTGCTGAAGATGGCCTTGAACTTGTGATTTTCCTGCCTCAGCCTCCCATGTTTTGGGACAAGAGTAAGTTTTTCAAACAAATGGTGTTAGCCATAGGAGTAGTAATTCAGGCAGAGGGATAATTCGGGACCATGTAAAATAGTTCGTTACTATGAGAGCATGGTGGGTCCAACATAGAGGGACAAGACAAGATATGAAGAACACACAAACAAAGTTCCTGCCATATAAACCCTATAAAATCTTCTAAAATCTTTACATACTGTCATCAATGAACAGCACTAGAGAGGAAAATTATTCCAGTGCTCTCAACTGACAACCATCAGCCTTCTTCAAAAATTTGGTTCTTTACCTTCTAACTTAACCTCATCCGTGAAAAATGTAAAGACGATATTTAAAAAGTTGATAAAATTTTAAAAATCATTGCTAACATCATACACAATGGTGAAAAGTTGAAAGTTTTTCCACAAAGATTAGAAACAAGAGGAAGATTCCCATTCTCACCACTTCTGTCGAAAATAGTATTGGCAGACCTAGCTAGAGCACTTATGTAATACAAAGAAATGAAAGGCATCTAAATTCTGAAAAGAAGAAATTAAACTCACACTGTTTACAGATGATGTGACTTTATACATAGAAACCAGAAAGATCCTACTTAAAAACCTGTTAGCACTAAAAAGCAAAATCAGTAAGGTTGCAGGAATATGAAACCAACATACAAAAGAGGGTAGATATTTTTATATACTAACAACAAATTATCCATAAAGAAATCAAGAAAACAATCCCGAGCATACACATCTAAGTAACTTTTGAACAAGGGCAGCACAAAGACATCAAGGGAAAGGATCATTCCATAAATGATGCTGGGGAAACTTGATATACACAAGCAATATAAAACAGGAAGTGAAATGCTTATCTTACACATCCATAGAAATCAATTCAAAATGGATTAAAAACTTAAATGTAAGATTCAAAAACAAAACTCCTCAAAGAAAAATGGCTTTGGCAATGATTTTTTGGCTAAGACTCCCAAAATACAGAAACAAAAGCAAAATTAAAGAGCTGGGACCACATTAAAATAAAGAAGCTTCAGTACATCAAAGGAAACTATTAACCAAATAAAAAGGTATCTCACCAATTGAGAGGCATATATCTGATAAGGGTTTGATGTTCCAAATATATAACACACTCACATAACTCAATAGCAGACAAAGGGAATAATCCATTTTTTTAAATGGGCAAAGGAGGTTAGTAGTCATTCCTCTAACAAAGACACACAAATAGCCAACATGGCCAGGAAAGGTGAGCATGCCTATACTCCCAGCCAACTTGGGAGATAGAGGCAGGAGCCGCTCAAGTTTAAGGCCAAACTCAGCAACTTAGGGAGAACCTATCTCAAAATAAAGAAATAAAAGGACTTGGGATGTGGCTTAGTGGTAACCCAACACTGAGTTTATTCCCCAATACCTCCCCTCCACACACACATTAATTAAGCATATAAAAGGTGCTCATCATCACAAAATATTAGAAAAAATTCAATTGAAATGAAATGAGTGATTATCTTATACTTGTTTAGGATGGCTTTTATCCAAAGGGCAAAAAAAAATTAGTGTTGATGAAAGTGTATAGAAAAGGAAATTGATAGTTATAGATTGGCACAGGCACTTTGGGAAACAATATGGAAGTTCCTAAGGAAATAAACACAGAACTACCAATGACAAAGTCATCTGCCTTCTGGATACATACCCAAATAAAATGTAATAACTTTTTTGAAGAAATACCTGCACTCACATGTTCATTACAGTGTTATTTACAATAGCTAGGATATGGAAACGGCCAAAATGTCCACCAAGGGATGAATGGATAAAGAAACTGGGGCAAATATAATAGACTATTATTCAACCTTAAGATAAGAGGAGATTCTATTATTTGTTACAACATTGATGAACCTATAGGACACTATGAGAAGTGAAACAAACCAGGCACAGAAGAAAAAATATTGCATGATCTCAAATATATATCAAATTTTACAAAGTGAGCATAAAATAGTGGCTACCAGAGTAGGGTGGGAAAAGATGGGAAGGTGCAGATCAAAGAATTCAAAGTTGTATTTATATAGGTGAATAAGTTCAGATATCTAATGTAAAACACAAGGACTACTAATAATAGTATTATATTATATGCTTGTGATTTTCTAAGTTAATCAATATTTAGGTACTCTTACCTCCTCTCCTCACACACACATAAAATAAGGTAACTTTGTGAGACATTTGGTGTGATAATTTACTCAACAGTAGTAATTTCTTCACTATGTATATACATCAAGGTAACTATATAAAATATTATATCATGTACTTTATGCAATAAAAAATTTAATAACTAAATACTTCTGTCAATCACTGGACAGGATAATATTTTGGCCTATTGTGATGAGAAGTCTTAACCCTGTCTGACTTCCTTCTCTTTTCTCTGTGTTGCTCACATTCTTCTCTACCACATTCCCCTACACCACATTCTCTATTAGAGGAAATTGTACTTTTCTCCTCTATTCCAAATTGTTTTCAAGGAAATTTCATTTCAAGTGACAACAGAAGAGAATATGTTTCACAAATAAACTGAGCAAAATTAACTCAAATATGAGATTAGTCATAAAGTAACTTAAGGAGAGTACATGAAAATGTAAGAGCACTTCTCAATTGACAGTGCTCTGATTTCAGTAATGCCCCTCCATGGTGTCTCCTTTACCTGTCCTATACATCATATGCCTCCACTTAAGCTCCCTCACCCATGTGCCTGTTCAGTGGCCCTGTGTGTAGAGGCTGTGTTATAACTGACTTATCCTTATCAGGTCTCTTAAATTTAGTTTTCTTTCCTACAAAATGCAAATAATAACAACTACCTTTGTTATCAAAGTAGAATGAATTAAAAGTTGTGTTATAATTAATAATTGTAGTATATAAAATATCTGAACAGAAGTTACTAACAAATTAATACTCAAGATATGTAATTCACTTCTCATACTCTCTGACTGGATAGAGAAGCAAATTTAAATTTCCTTCTCTGATTCTTGGGAAAAAGGAAAAACTCTTTTTCTTGACCTTCAGCATGGGCAACTAGGGGTGGTCTAAATGGATTAAGTGCTATGGAAATGCCTGATCTTCCATGGGCAAATTGTCATCACACTTTTAAGAACTATATTGTTCTGAAAGACTGCTTTTCCCCTCCATTGTCAATTCTGAATACTTGTGGCCCTCAGGAAAGGATATACATCTGTGGAGAAATTTCCATCTATCCATTCAATTTACCAATAATGAAATTATGAGGAGAAACTGGCTAGAACGTAATAGAGGCAAAGATCTACTCTAGTTTCTAAAAGTCCAGTCAGACATCCCAGGATTCTCTAACCAACTTTGTACAGTATCACAATTCAGGTCACCTAATGCTGTATTATGGAACAAATATAGGATAAAAGTCTTCTTTGCATTTCATGACTGAGACTTTGATAGCAAACACTATGGAAGTTTATCTCAAGAAGAAAAGATAGTGTGAACAACGGTCTGGCTAGGCCTTGTATGTATATAATTATCTGAACACAATTTTTATACTAACACAACTTTAATGCATGTTACAGGTGAGCTAATGTTCACATGGAGGAGCAAAGGAAACAGAATAATGATTGCAGAAAAAGAAAAAATGTAGGGATACCACTGTCGAATTTTAATACTTACTATCAAGCTATAACAACTAAATCAAGACAAGTCAGAAAAGTTTTAGTATTAGTGAAGAGATAAATGCAAAAACAATGGAAGAAAATATAGCATCCACAAATACAATCATATGAATTTTTTTTTGACAAGGTCATTTGAACCTTGACAAAACACTCAATTATTTCTCTTCAAGAAATACTCCTAGTGCCAGGAGTGCTAACACATGCCTTAAATCCCAACAGCTCAGAAGGCTGAGACAGAAGGTTTACAAGTCCAAAGCCAGTCTGAGCAACTTATTAAGGCCCTCAGCAATTTAGCAAGACCCTGTCTCAAATTAAAATATAAAAATGGCTGGGTATATGGCTCAGTGGTTAAGTGCACCTGGATTCAATCCCATGTACTAAAAAATAAAAACTACTGGGACAGTTAATTGGTCATCCATATTTTAAAAATGAACTTTCACCTAAACCTCACAAATTTTATAAAGGTTAATTCTAAATACATCATGTTCCTAAATGTAATATATCAAACTATACTTCTTTTACAATAAAGAATATAGGTGAAAATCTTTAAGAACTGGAGTAAAATAAAGAGTTTTTTTATGACACCTAAATTTAAATCCTTAGAAAAATTCATGAGAAAAACTGTGTTTGAGCTGGGGTGATGACTTAGCAGTAGAGCGCTCACCTAGGACATATGAGGCCCTGGGTTCCGTCCTTAGCACCACATAAAAATAAATTAATTAATTAAAGATAATGTATCCAACTACAATTAAAAAATAAATAATACAGAAAAAAAGAAAAACGGAACTTTATCAAAAACGTATAACTTTAAGTTTGCCAAAGATAAACTTTAAAAAGAATGGCAAGATACAAACAGGGTAAAAATACTTGCAAATCAGATATCCAACAATAGACTTTGTCCAGAACTCTCAAAACTCATTATAAGAAAACAGCCTAATATCAAATGGGCAAAGTCCCAAACATTTTACCAACAAGCATATAAAAATGGCAAATATGCACATGGAAATTTTAATATTATTAACCATTAGGAAAATGTAAATCTACACACTGTTGTCATCACAATATACTTATTATAATGAATAAAATAAAATTATTGACAATACCAAATGCTGACAAAAATGCAGAACAACTAGAAATCTTTATTGTTGTTGAGAATGTGAAATGATACTACCAAAATATTGAATGACATTTTGATAGGTAATTTAATGTGTCAACTTGGCTCAGCAGCAGCACTCACATATTTAGTGGGCCAAATATTATTCTAGACATTTTTGTGAAAACTTTTTTTTGGTGAAATTGACATTTAAATTGGCAGGTGTTTTCAAAGGCCCATAAAACAAATCAGATTCGCCTCCACAATGTGGATGAACTTCACTTAGTTAATAGAACAAAGTCAGACCTCCCCAGAACAAAAGGAATTTGGTTTGCTGGCAGCCTTTGGATTTGCACTGCAGCTCCTTCCTGCATCCTCATCCATCCTGCTGACCTGTCTCATCAGGCTGTGGATATACAAGTCTCCTACAATCAGGATTACTATATGATCAAGCAATAATAATAAAATCAGTATAATTCTGGTGTAAGAATAGACAATCTGGAAAGAATAGAATGACTACAAGTGAACTCAAGTGTATAAATGAATTTGTGTGTAAAAATAGAGCCCTCTTAAGTTGAGACAGAGAAGGACTACCTACCCAGAAAGTGGCTAGAAACAGTGGATTACCTTTTTTGTGAGAAAATATAAATTAATTAAATTTTTGTTCCATACAACATATTAAATTCCAACTGAATAAAAAATCTTAAATGTGAAATTAAAAACACGAAAGTTCTGAAAAAAGAAATCTCAGAGAAATTCTATCATTATCCTGTAGAGGGAAATGCTTTCTAGAAATCTAGGATATAAGGTGAATTTTTTATGTCAGGAAAAAAAGAAGATGGTAATGAAGAAAGAAACCGAGGGAGGGATGATAGACAAGGGAGAGCTACAGTGTGGAACACATGGAGAGACAGAGGAGTGGAGGGAAACTGGACAAAATACGAGCAACTTGCATAACATTACAAAGAGCTAAAGATTGTTGATATATGAAGTCCTCCTCAAAAATTGGAAAGCAACACAGCACCTTGTAAAAAAACCACACAGAATATAAACAGTTAGTTTACACAAAAGGAAATAGAAAAGACAGTTAAGTGATAAATTTTTTATCACACTTATGACAAAAAAATTGCAAATGAAAATTAATTGCATTCATACATAATTTTTACCTATCAAAAGGTCAGAGATATGAAGTTTAATAAATATACTCTTCTAGGTTCTGGAGAAACTACAACCCTTATATGTTGCTAGCAGAAACATGCATTGCCTATGAAGGGCAGTTTGATAATACCTACCAAAGCTACACAAAACTACATTTTGACCTAGAAATTTGACTTTTGCAAATATTTTGTGCAGATATTCATTCACATACATGTACACATGTGAAGTATAGTTTGCAATATCAAATAAATGGAATGAATCATGTTGTCTGGCTAGGACTAGTTCAGTTCATTATAAAACATCGTTATAATGGAATATTATTAGAAATTCTTCACACACTGGTGAACAATTTCCAAGATATATCATCAAAGTAACCAAAAAAAAGAGAGAGAAGAATGAAGTGTGGAATACCATCTCCAATATGCCATTATTTTATGAGTAAAAGTAGGGAAAATTATTTTGTTCCTGTAAAGGCATAAAGCAAAATAAGGATATATAATAAACTAAAAATGGTAGTTCTCCTAGTGACAGTAGGGTGGGGACTTGGAAGATCAGTGACAGAATGAGAGAAAAATATTCACCATATATTTTTTTACATTTTAAAAATAGATGAAAAAGATGAATGGATTGTTAAAAGACAAATGAAAAGAAATGAGTACATTTTTCAAACTTTCCCTAAATGAGCTGAGTGGTTTAGCTGCTCATTTACCCAAATCACTAATATTTTTAAGATGAGATATACATACTCTTATAGACAGGAAAAATCAAATTGTCATGGACATCAGCCTATCGTTCTCAAAGTCACAATTTAAAGCCTTAAGCTATGAGACTATGCTCTCTAAAAATTGTTTACATTTTCATACAACCACATACTTATACTTTTGCTGAGACATTGATTCTAAACTTTGTTCTTAAGCACCAAGAATTAAAAGGAGTTCCTGCATGGTCATTGGTGAATAGCTTTACGTATATGAATAATGCAAGAAGAGGAACCATTGCTCTGTTCATCTCATGCTTCCACTAGCCAGCTGCTGGTGTTAGCTGTCACTTCTAAGGACCACAAGATCACCAAGGATCATGTACTCAGGACTTCCTGACTAATGCCATGGAGAATCTGGACATTTAGTATAATGTACTTTGAAATAATAGGAAGTTTCTGTTTGGTAACAGCTTGAGTTTGAAACTTTTTTTTTTTAATGAAGTTTATTGAGATGTATCTCAGGAGCTGTCTTCTTGGATGACCGAAAATGTCCTGGGTCACAGAGACAAAAATTTATTTTAATATATCACAGACATTTGCTGATACTTTGGTGCCATGGCTCATAATGAGCAGCTGTTTGCAATAGCACTGTCTGCAATCCTAATGGGCTCTTATAGGGTTTCAGAGCTCATTGTCAAGTGGGTATTTGTGAGTATGGGTATTAAAATATAAGACTTACCTGCCTTTAAAACTTTTGAAAAAAATAATTTTCTTCATCCTTGACAAAACAGTGGGCTTGCCAACAGTAACTATGGATTTATTTTTGAACAAGTACAATGGAGATGTGCAGGCTGGCTCTTCCAACATTATGTTAGTAGGAGAAGATTCTTTGTATGTTTAGACCAATTGTCCCAGTCCCTACACCATTATTAGTCTGCATGTATAGAAAGCCCTTAGAAGAGTGAATGTGGTAAAATCAAAAGAGGAAAGGCTCTAGAGGAAGAAACAGCTCTGTTTGAATTCCAGCTTTATGCCTAGTAACACTGGAATCCATGAACAAATTACCAATGGGCTCAACATCCCAGTATAAAGGAATAATGACAGTAATGCTTTATAGGATGGTTTCTGGGATAAGAAGACTATATTTTTAAAAGGCTGTCACATCAAGGTCCTCAAAACAATATATATTAATGTTATTTTATTAAGGGCCATAACTTGTGGATCCCAGCTTTTCTGAAGCAGTTCAAGTAAGGAAATGGTTCATAAAAATATAAAAATCATTCCTTTCCTCAGACCAATAACTCTTTCTCTTAAGTATTTATATGATATCCTATGACAGATTCTGGATGGGTTATTTAATTTTCTTTAGGTAACCAGTTTTGTGATACGAAATAGAAACAAATGCCATTTTTATTCAAGATTCTTTTATAAAATAAATACCCCATTAGTTTCCTTTAAATGATATATCATTTTACGCAATTCAATAGCTATCCATTGAGTGTCATCTCATCACACCCTATGTCCGTGGTTAACAAGACAAACATTATCCTTGCCCTTGTGGAACCTACAGTTTAGTGGAGTTTATATAAATAAATTATCAGGTAATTAAAAATGCCATGATACATGATGCATTAGAGAATATAGAATACCCAGGCCTAGGTAGGTCACAGGGAAATCATTAAGTAAGGCTACGTACAGAAGTCTAAATGATAACAACTGGACTCAGAAGATCTGTAAGGTCTGTTCACAACATGGCTCTCCAGGTTATTCATTTTTTTTGCTATATTAGGGTTCATAGGAGGAACAGAATGCACAGGAAGTATAATTATAAAAGGAGGACTTATTAGGTTGGCTTACACAACCAGAAGCTGGATAGTTCACAATGGCAATCTGTAGGCTGGAAAGCTGGAAGAACCAGTAGCTGCTCAGTCCAAGATGCTAAAGCCTCAGAACAAGAGGGATCAATGGTGTGACCCTACTCCAAGATCAAAGACTTCTGGAGAATTTGCTTTAGAAGAGTGAAGAAGTGAGATATACTCAGATGATTGCAGCAAAAATCAAGAACTGGTTGAAGACATTGTAAAAGCTATCTAGACTAAGCCCCAGTCCAACATCATTCTAAATGGAGAAAAATTAAAAGCATTTCCTCTAAAAATTGGAAGGAGACAGGAATGCCCTCTTTCAGCACTTCTATTTAACATAGTTCTTGAAACACTGGCCAGAGCAATTAGACAGACAAAAGAAATTAAAGGGACACACATAGGAAAAGAAGAACTCAAAATTTTCAATATTTTCCAATTATATGATTCTATACTTAGAAGATCCAAAAAAAAAAAAATTCCACCAGAAAACTTCTAGAACTAGTATATAAATTTGGCAAAGTAGCAGGATACAAAATAAACACACACAAATCAAAGGCATTTCTGTATATAAGGGACGAATCCTTTGAAAGGGAAACAAGGACAACTATCGAATTTATGATAGCCTCAAAAAAAATTCTTGGGAATCAACCTAACAAAAGAGGTAAAAAACCTCTACAATGAAAACTACAGAACACTTAAGAAATAAATTTAAAAAGACCTTAGAATATGGGAAGATCTCACTTGTTCTTAGATATGCAGAATTAATATTGTCAGAATGACCATACTACCAAAAGCACTATACAGATTTAATGCAATTCCAATAAAAATCCCAATAGCACTCCTCATAGAAATAGAAAAAGCAATCATGAAATTCATCTGGAAAAATAAGAGACCCAGAATAGCTAAAGCAATCCTTAGCAGGAAGAGTGAAGCAAGTGGCACCACTATACCAGACCTTAAACTATACTACAAAGCAATAGTAACAAAAACAGCATGATATTGGCACCAAAACAGACTAGTAGACCAATGGTACAGAATAAAGGACACAGAGACTAACCCACATAATTACAGTTATCTTATATTAGACAAAGAAACCAAAAACATACATTGGAGAAAAGATAACCTCTTCAACAAATGGTGCCGATGAAACTGAAAATCTATATGCAACAAAATAAAATTAAACCCCTCTCTCTCTCACCATATAAAAAATTCAACTCAAAGTGGATCAAGGACCTAGGAATTAAACCAGAGACTCTGCACCTAATAGGAAGAAAAAGTAGGCCCCAATCATCATCATATCAGATTAGGCACCGAGTTCCTTAAAAAGACACCTATAGCTCAAGAATTAAAATCAAGAATTAATAAATGTGATGGATTCAAACTAAAAGCAAAAAGAAACAATCAGTAAGGTGAATAGAGAGCCTACAGCTTGGGAGCAAATTTTTACCACTTGCACATCAGATAGAGCACTAATCTATAAAGAACTCAAAAAGCTAAACACCAAAATAACAAATAACCCAATCAATAAATGAGCCAAGGACCTGAACAGACACTTCTCAGAAGATGATATATAATCAATCAACAAATATATGAAAAAATGTTCAACATCTCTAGCTATTAGAGAAATGCAAATCAAAACTACTCTAAGATTTCATCTCACTCCAGTCAGAATGGCAGCTATTATGAAGACAAACAACAATAAGTGTTGGTGAGGATGTGTGGGGAAAGGCACATTCATACATTGCTAGTAGGACTGCAAAATAGTGCAGCCAATATGGAAAGAAGTATGGAGATTCTTTGGAAAACTGGGAATGAAACCATCATTTGACCTAGCTATCCCACTCCTTGATCTATACCCAAAGAACTTAAAAACAACAAACTACAGGGACACAGCCACATCAATGCTTATTGCAGCACAATTCACAATAGCTGAACTGTGGAACCAACATAGATGCCCATTAGTACATGAATTGATAAAGAAAATGTGGTATATATACACAATGTAATATTACTCATCAATAAAACAGAATAAAATCATGACATTTGCAGAATGGAGTTGGAGAATATAATGCTAAGTGAAGTTAGCCAATCCCATAAAACCAAATGCCCTATGTTTTCTGTGATATAAGAAGGCTGATTCATAGTGGGGTTGGGAGGGGAAGCTTGGGAAGAATAGAGGAACTATAGATAGGGTAAAGGGGAGGGAGGGGAAAATAGGGGGCAAGGGGTGTAAAAATGATGGTGGAATGAGATGTATATCATTATCCTATGTATGTGTATAAAGACACAAATGGTATGAATATACTTTGTATACAACCAGATATGAAAAATTGTGTTCTATATGTGTAATATGAACTGTAATGTGTTCTGCTGCCATATATAACAAATTAGAATAAAAAAATAAAATTAAAAAAAGAACCAGTTGAAGAATTGAGCTTGTATCTGCTATTGCTTCCTTGTTCTTACAACTTTTATTCCATCCAAGCCAACATCCTATTGGTTGGTGCTGTCCATGCTTAGGGATAATTTCCATTTAAGTTGGCTATCCCACACGCCAATCATTCCTAGACACACCCTCATCAACACACCCATTCTCCCCTTAATACTTGGTATCTCTTAATCCAATCAAGTTGACAATTCAAATTAATCATTACACTTGGCATTCAACCCTCTCTTTCTATTCCTTCCATGGGCTCACTTATCTGAATATCTTATGTCACATTCCTGGGATATATTTGCAGGAAATTTGATGAAACAGGAGAAGATCATATTGAGCGAAATAAACCAAACTCAAACAGACAAGTATCACATGTTCTCTATCATATATGCAACTTAGGGAAATAAAGATGACTTAGAACTATAAAAGGAGGCCTGTTAGATAAAGAAAACAGAATCAGGGGAAGGAAAAAGAAAGGAAAGAGAAGCTAACAGGGAGTATGATAGGATCAAGGTATGTTCCATGCATATACAAAATTGTCACAATGAAACTCATTATTTTGTACAGTTCAGATGCACAAATAATTATAATAAAAATAAAAAACAAAATCACTTTAGGAGGCAAAAGAGCTATAACATCTATAGTGTATTTAGTTTTCTGTAAGTGTCTCAGTAGCATCATTACACATGATTGTAATGAGTTTGTTTTGGGGATCTACACAGCAATAAGAAATTGCAACTGTTAGTAGTACTCATTGGATGCACAGAACCCAGTCTTGAGTAACTCCTTCATATGATGATTGCCAGATTGCACCTATCACTCTCTCATCTATATCTGATAATCTCATGCAAATAGAGGCAAATCTACTGAAATGAAGATGTAGTACTGGACCTTAATATTTCCTGAACTTGTTAAAAATAAAGAGTTGTACAGCAAATATTTGTTCCATGTACTTCATCTTGGTATGGAGCTTTACAATTCCTATCAGTTCAACAAATACCTTCTAATAATTTACTGTTCCAGGCCTGGAGATCACTGACAATCAAGAAAGATATGATTCCTTCTCTCAAGGTCAAGTAGGAGGAATACATAACTGCAACAAAATCATACTGCATTGTAAGTGCTCTTGTAGACTGGTACACAGTGTAGTGGGAGCCAGTGACATTCTTCCTTTAATAAGTAGTCCAAATGACCTAGAATTTTACAGCGTGGACAGACAGACAGGGTCTGAGTGTTGCCTGAATGTTTTCCAGCTTTGCAATCATGGGCATATCACTCAACCCCTCTGTGTTTTGTTTTTTTTCTCTATAAAATAGAAATTAAGAAATGCCTGCATCATAGGATGAAGGTGAGGAATAAATGAAAGATTACACAAACAGCATATAACATGGGACATGACCCACAGAGAGTGCTCGATGAATGTTGACTAATTTAGATTTTATTATTTATAATCCAGACATTTATTATTCACACAATCACACCAAACAGCTTTCAGGTTCTTAACATGCTTTGTTTGCCTGCTAGGTTCACAGTGCTTTTTCTACTTTAGTTGCCATTTCTAACTCTATATATATTAAAAATCCTACCTATCCACATTAGTATCCTGTGGCTGCTGTAATAAATTCCTCAAGCTGAGTATCTTAAAACCAATAATAATTTATTTTCTTAATTCTGGAAGCCAGAAGCATGACATCCAGATATTCACAGAACTGCACTCCTAGTGAAGCGTCCAAAAGAAAACTTGTTTTTGCCTTTTCCAGTTTATTGCCACATTTCATGACTTATATCCTTGTCTCTCCAATGTCTACCTCTGTAGCCACAGTCCCTATGCTCTGTTATTAAATATCTCTCTGTTTCATTCTTATAAATATGCTTTAGAGTTAGTAGGGCCTACCATACTAATCCAGGACAATCTCTTTCTCTCAGTATCTTTCACTTAATCGCATCTTTTTTTCATAGTAAGTAATATCTACTCTTTAATTATTTAAGGTAATATTGATATGTCCATGTGTGAATCCCTGGATCCTCTCTTTTGGAACCACCATTCAGTCCACAAAACTATCCCTTAAGAACCAAATAAATGCCACTTCCAGTGGTGAAGTGTTCCCTTGTAACCTCCAGCTCACAGCAGTTTTCTGGCAACCTGAGGCTCCATAGTACTTTAACTTTACATCTCTTAACAACTTATTATTCTGCAACTTTTTGAAACAGTAGTTTTTTCTGAAATTCATTTTCCTTGCCAAACTGTCTCTTGAAAAGATAGCTAAACAAAAAGAATTTTAAACTTCTATCCAAACTGAAGATGGTATATTTCTTCAAGTAGTTTCACTTTATGGACCATAAAGTTTCTACCTTGTATGGCTATGATGGCTACCACACTCTTCAGCATATACAGGAATCTTCATTTAATGGATGGATTGCAAGGTAGAAGAATGCAAGTATTTTTGATGTCTTACACCCTTTCTAAAAGCAGTTTTGCTTATTGAGCAATTAGAAGCAAATATATTTTCCCAAAATATGAAAGAGTGGTTCAGTTAAGAAACAGTTAAACAGAATAGATTTCTAACATTAGAGTGTCATCTTTAGAAATGTGGAATCATTTCTCCACTTATCCTCCAGAGCAGGGATAATTCACTGGTACAGAATTTTCTCTTCATGTCATGGAAGGTGGAAGATACACATTCTTTCTCCCAGTGGCTAGAGTCTGTTTTCCTTCTTGTACATTACCAAATAATACTCTAATCATTAGCTTAAACTAAGAGAAAGCTACTTAGTAGTCAGCTGGACACAACCAGATGAGGAAATCTGCCATACTACCCTGCCAGCTTCTAATTTTCTATGATCATGCTGAAGCCTGGAAGGTAAACTGTAGTTACAAAGTATTGCTATAAAGGTGTCCTTGGCTGGTCCACCATTTCATAAAGTGTAAGTAGTGATTGATTTGACAGATGAAGCCACCAGCCAATTGAAGCCTGATATAAAATTGTGTACAGTTCTGCCATTAGACTTAGGCTGCTCTCTAACTTGGCCTTTGGACTAAAGAATCTAAATAAACATGAGATTACGGTATAGTGGTCCAGCTTCATTTTCACTCCATCAGTCTCTTTAGTTAAAACTAAGTACACTGATCCATACCTATATTCTGACCCATACTTCCTGACAGCTGAGGGATTATCTGAAAATTTCCCAGTCTTTGAGTTTGACCTTTTAGACATGTTGAACTTCCAGAGGGAACATGGAGGTACCAAAGAAGGAAGCCTCACTCAAACTCAAGGAGGAGGTCATAGACCTCTGGGAGCTTGAAATTAGAGCATATTACTAGGAATATCAGGAAAGGGGGCAGGAATAACCAAAATACAAAAAGAGTTTGGTTTTCCTCTAGGACACAGGTGCCTATCCATGAGGATGCCAGAGCCCATGAAAGAGCTGCCGCATTATCTCCAGCCTCCCCTCACAGCTGTAGACAGGATGCACAACACCTCTCCCTGTGCTGTTTCATTGTTGTTTTTCAATATGTCATGTGTTGGTCCCTACTATACTATATGATTTAATATGTTTTTAATCAGCTTTTTCACTGCTGTGACTGAAGGACCCAACCAGAACAACAGTAAAAGAGGAAAAGTTTATTTGGGGACTCACTATATCAGAGTTCTCAGTCCATAGAGAGCAGGCTTCATTTCTTGGGGCTTGAGGTGAGGCAAAACATCTTGTCAGAGGGTGTGGCAGAGGAAAGCAGCTCACATGATGATCAGAAATCAGAGAAACTCTGCTCACCAGATTCAAGTATATACCCTATAGCCACACCCCCAATGAACCACTTCCTCCAGCCACACCCCATTTGCCTCTAGTTACCACTCATTTAAGCCCATCTGAGATTAATTCAATGATTAGGTTCAGGCCATAACCCAATAATTTATCCTCCAAATCATTTTGCACTGTCTCACACATGAGCTTTTGGAGGACACCTCATATCCAAACCATAATAATATGAAACCATTTTTTTTCCTAAACTTGAGGTATTTAGAAACAAGTGAATGCAAACAAAAAGAAATAGAAGTAACACAAATATCTTTCCAAATATTAAAATATAAACAAACTAACTAAAGAAAAGCTAGATCAATTTTGTAGAAAAAAGAAATGCCTTGGTTCAAAAGTACAGGGATATAGTTCAACTTTACCACTAAATGTGGGTCCTTAAATAAATCACGCTTGTTCCCCATTATTTATGTCTTCTTTCCTCTTTTAACAAATATTTTTAAGTGTTTGCTATGTGCCAGGAACTTGACTAAAAAACATCCTAAAATTTCACTTTTTCTGGAGATCTCCCTGTGTACCAGGAAAGATACTGGGTCTTCTGGAAGAAATATATCATTTGACAACATAACAGCTTAAGTAAACCAGTGCTACAACCACCAAATTTTACAGATGGGGAAGTTAGTATTAAAAAGTTTTAGTGGCAAGCTGTGAAACCCTAATTTAAATTAGACTCTTAAGCTCCAGGAGCCTGATACTAATACAATTGACTACTTGCCAGGAGCCTAGATATAGACCATTGCTACCCTGATTAATATAATAATTAGGAAAAAAATATGAGAAAAGCAATGCAAAAGAGCAGATTTTCAAAAGCATATTTTGTTAACTTGAAAGAAGAGAGATTAGTAACAAGACATAGTGAAAAAATGAAGGAGGAAAAAGAAAACTTGCGAAGATGAGATTGTCTGAGAATCTAATTATAAATTCTACTCTAGAATGTTAAATATTCCTTCCATATGCATAGTGATTGCCCATTTATTACTTAGGTCTATGCACAACCCCAGGACCAGCAGGAAACATGAAATATTCTTGATTATATCACATCCCTGAATGAGCAACATAGTCATAAGAACACATCACTAAAATTGTACTCTGGCCTTGAAAGGATGAAATGTTTGACAGTGTTGCTTTAAATATGTGACAGGTGTATGTTCAAGGTTTGCATCAGAATATTTGTACTTTTCATTGGGAACAGATGGGCATCAGTTTACTATGAAAATGAACCCAGTCATAGCAGCCAACAATAAAGAGTGGAAAGAAAAGAAGCTAAGTCCCACTGAAGCACAGGAGATGGTGGGCAGTAGGGCTAAGGGAAAGCTGCATTCATTGTCCACATTTCTCTCTCCAACCTGTTTGTTGAAAATGTAAAGTTAGTTTTAATGCACAAAGCAGAAATGTTCTTTCTTTTAAATAAAATTCCTCATTAAGGCCCATATGAACCTTACCTCCACACTGCGGCCTTCTCTGTTTAAAGTGCTTTGTGCATTCCATTAAAGCACTTATATCAATCATTGCATTTAATTCTACATTTACAACTGGCCTCCCCAGATGGATTCTGAACCCCTGACACACGGATGCCATAGTAAAAAGAATATGTGTGTTGAAGCAGAAGAATCATCCAAGGTCGGAACTCCAAAGTGGTAGAGCTAAGTTAATTAACCTTTTGAGCCTTCTTTTCCTCATTTGCCAATTGAAAATGATAATAATGTCTACTTATTAGTGTTCATCTGAGGAGGGATTAAGAGAATGCATGGAAAATGTTCACACAATCCTCATCACTCAACACAGTTGAAATCAGAAATTGTTTTTCAGTGTTCTCATGCCACTAATGCCAAGTACCACAGGTTATATGTGCCAAATTAAAATACTGGTTATTAACTAGAAAAATATCATTTTTCCATGGCTGATTGATCAATATAAGAAAACTACACAAAACCCACCAAAAATTATTGTCTGTGCAAAACAAATTGAGAATTCATGAAAACAATCCTAAAAGTTTTCCCATGTCTTAGTGGTACTGTTGTCTGTGTCAAGGACACTGAATATGAATCCAGATCGTCTCTTCAAATCTGCAATGCACTCAAAACAATCTTTCTCCACCCCCAGAGTCTCTAATTAAGGTCAGCACTCAGTAGCTAGTGCCTCAGGCTCTAGACTGCTCTGGAGTAGCCCTGTGACTTTAAGCAAATTATTCAGTTTCTACATATCTAAAGGAGTAATAATAAAACTACTTTATAAGAATCTCATAATGATTAAATTTGAAAATATGAATAAAGTAACTGTAAAATATACTATAAATGTAAATTTTTCTCCCTCCTTCTCACCTTCTTCACACTTCCCATAAGCTGTCTTGATTAAAAAAGACTAGATGATAGATTCAGCCACATCAAGGTGTCAATAACTAGCGCCAAAATTTTTTCTCTTCTGGTCTCAGCCTTTTTGGTTCACGTTTTCCCACAGCTGGGACCACTTAATTCTCACATGCAGGTTCCGACCTGCTCTAGCCTGTGAGAGTGCTCTTCTTTCATGCCCTGCTTTCTGTCCAATATAGGAGAGAGGATGTGGGGGAGAAAATAAACCACTCACAAATCCACCTATCCATCTACTCATGCCATCACTTAGAAAGTATTTAATGAACAGAACATGTGCCAGGCTCTGAGCTAAGTGCTAGAGACACAAAGACAAAAGAAAGCAAAATAAAATAAATAGACATAATAATTGGTCTATGCCCTCAAGTTGCTCACAATTTAGTCAGGAGGCAGAAACCTAAACAGATCCCTGCAATGAGGCAAGATGAATGCAAGGCAAGAGGCAGGCATAAGCCATGACAGGGAGATGCTGGATCTGTGCCTATGTCATAAAAAGAAAGAAGAGCTCATCAGTCTCCATATTAAGTGCCAGCTCTGGTTTCTGAACTCCATCTCATTAATTTTCCTGGCACGCCAGGGCCTCTAGGACAGGAGTCCTCATTTGCTGTAGTCAACTGGTCTCCCAGAAATCCAAGTCCTCTTCTCATTTTGAAGCCAATTATTAAGGACTACAGCATGTTAGCAGACTACTTGATGTCCTTAGTGTTACCTTGATTTCTGCCTCCCCAGGTGATCTATGAAACTGTTGGACTGATGGGTGGTCTCTGCAGCTATCTCTGAGTTCCTTGGAACTGCATGCATGGTCTCCTGCCAGATTAGAATTTCTTTTAGAATAAGTCCCATTCATCCTCCCCACCTCCCTCCAGTCACATTTCAACACCTGATCCTTGTGCATGCTGAAGTCTGAGGAGTACCCATCAAGAAGGTTAAGTGGCACATCTACTTTTAAGTGGGGGACAAAAGCTCTTTAATATTTTTTTCCTGGCTTTTATTTTGCTGTACTGGTGGTAGATGGAATTCGGATCAATAATTCCTGACCACTGCTGTGTACCAGACACTGATAGACACTAGGGATATAATGAAGAGAAGAGGTATAGCTTGTAGGACTCCCTGAAATCATATCAATGAACCATACCCTAAAATATCTCTTCACAAACTCTTTATGTGGAGGGAATGCTTTTCTGTAGTGTCTTCTGGTTTTAAAAAATGCTTGTTCACAGAAGTCTCAGTATCTGAAAGTAATAAAATTAAATTAGTGCCAATAGTTGGGCAGATTACTTTCCTTTCTTAATTAGCTCTGACTCAAATTTTCTTCAGAGAGACATACATACAACATAATTACTTGTTAATATTTTTTAAGAATCGTGGTCATAGTTAAAAGTAAAAACACAATTCCCGGTGCTATGTTACCTGCAAATGTGAATTAAAGACCATTTCTACCCTAAGTAGCCCACAGTACAGAAAGAAAACACAGTATACAGTTATGAGAAAATATGTTTTAGAGTGCTGTATGTTTAAGTGATTGGTTGATTCTATATCTTAAAGAAGATTTTACATATGCCTAGGATGTAACCTGTAAAAATGAGTTTCACACCATCCAAATTATTAGATCGACAATGCTATGGGCATATTTCAATAACAAAGCATCTTTAAAGAGAACAGCACTGTAAGACATCCACATATCAGTTGTAAAAGAGAGAATCATGCAGATACATAGTAAGTACTTCTTTTTTTATATATATATATAAACTTTGGCTGAGCATTATGCTATAATTCTTAAACATAAGAATTATAAATAACTTTCACAACTTCCCTATAAATTTGACTTTACTATTTTTCTCAGTTTTCAAATGCTGAAACAATTTCAGAGATAATTCTTAATTTGCTAGATCAAGGGCCAGGGAATGACAAAACTGTCATATTAACACAAGTCTCTCACTCCACACCCCAAATCATGCCTGCTTTCCTATTCCACCTTAATTAACCTTTTTTTTCTCCTCTGAGTTTTGTCTTCTGTTTAGTTTTCATTTGGGTCTGTTTGGTTTTGGGTAGGATTTTTCTGAGTCCTACACAGTCACATTGATTGCATCCTTACTCATGCCAGGCGCTCCTCTAGGGATATTGATGGAAACGCCTCCACCCCTAGAGAACTTTAATCTATAAAACCTCTTCCTGCATCCTGTGATTAAAAACATGATCCTATTCATCATAACATGTTCCATAGCCTGCCTTTCCCTTAATATATTACACACATAGGGAATATGTACTTATACCAAACACTCAGGCTTTTGATCTCAGGGGACACAGTCTACTAGTGAGGAAAAAAGATTTCAAGCAAGCACAATATTATTACAATGATGGAGAAATGAAGGGGGTGTTATGCAAACTCAGTTGGATGAGAGAGGTCAGAGAAGGCCTCATGTAAGAGGAGGCACCTGCCCAGAACCCAGAAAGTTGAGTAGAAACAAGGCAACTATAGGATAGATTGTAAGAACATTCCAGGTGGAAAGATGTTTCTGCTTGAAATTGAAAGGAAGCACAACCTCACTTAGATCAACACGAATTTTCCTCATTACACAAACATCAAGCATGAGATTAAGCTAGAACACTGGTGTTAGCATTAAGCAGATCTGATTTCAATATTGGCACCCTGGGAAACTCAATGCCCCCACCTACAAAATGGTATAATATCTATTGTGGGTAATGAAAGAAATGATGTAGATCCACAGGGTTTAACAAAGGTGAGCATTATTCTTGTTGCTATTAGCACATCTATAGTACAAGATGACAGGTAGACCTGTCCAATTACCCTCTGATTGGTTTCAAGTCGTAAAGTACTATTGCAGAATCCACCCCATAGTCTCTGAGGAGGATATGGATCAGCGCTGTTTATGGTATGAGCCATAATTCTCCTGTGATCAGGCCAGACACATCTATGAACAACACATAAGGAGAAAGCAGCAAAAACATCCACTTTTGCTTTGTTTTCTAAGAATGGTAATGGTTTCAGCTTCCTTCCTTCCTCTCAGTGAGCTCGAGCAGAACAAAAGCAGAATTTATTTCATTGTACTGCCAACACTTCATTTAATTTCCCTGGAATAATTCTCAGGGTGTATCCTTAGCTTTTTCTTATTTGTCAGTCCTTTCCCAGTGCAGCTTAGGAGATCTTAGAGGAGATGTGCTGAATCAATATTTGAGCTTTATGTGGGTCCAGGAAAAGCTCTGAATACACAGCACTGAGCTGCAGGGGCCCAAAGCTGCCTGAAAGCTGTCCTGTCCAATTGTGTTAGCTTCTGACCTGGTGGTAAGGCCTGAGCTGCAAAGCCTACTTCTCTGTGTTTTTCCCAAAGGAGTTTCAGACAAGTAGCTTTTAGAGGTTGTGAAATGGACATTCTCTGCTATCATCCCCTTGCCCCAAGGAGACCTGGAATTGTCTTTTTAGTCACCAGCTCTGAAATAGGAGTCAGTGGGCCTGAGGTCTATCTAGTGTTCTCTTTGTTGTGACTATAAGCAACTTGTTGACTTCTGTGGTGTCTGTTTCCCTTTAAAATATGGTCTGATTGAGCTAGTCAGTCTCCAAAGTTCCTTCTATTTCTATATTGTTTAGGAAAACCAGCATGCGCTTCTCCAGTATTTTAATAGCAGGACATTCATTCAGTTAGTCATTCAGTAAAAATTTATTGCAGTTTACTCACGCTGGCCACTCTGCAGGTACAGAAATCAAAGATGCTTTCTGAAAACAAAACTGTTTCATGCTCTTTGCACTCTTAGGGTCTTGCAGGAGACACAGACAACATAAGCACATTATGGCAGATGTCATGAGTCTCAATTAAAGGCAAGGGGCAACTCCTGTCTGCCCTCTCAACACAATTCAGGCTTCAAGAGTTGGGTACAAAAATGAGCATTGCATTTAAAGGCTCATGAAAATAAAGCTGAAAATGTTTTGATGTGAGCACCCCCAGGAAACCCATTGAGATGCTAAGGAGACTGGACCACATACAGAATCAAGGACCTATGACCAAGAAAAAGAAGACTTGGGGTAAGGGAGTGGAATTTACATATATATATATATATATATATATATATATATATATATATATATATATATTTTTTTTTTTTTTTTTTTTTTTTTTCTACAAATAATAGAAGGGTCATCATATGAAAGAAAATTTAAATGTGTTCTAGTTTCATGAGATAAAATTATGACCAGTGACTGGAAGTTGTAAGAAAATAGATTTTGGCTCATATAAAACAAAAAAGCTCACAATTATATATACAACAGAATAGGATGCTCGGGAGGTAGTGAATTCCATCACTTGAAGAGTTGAGTGGAAGGATGAGAGGACTGGAAGAGCATATTTATCTGTAGTGAATACCTAGACAATCCATGTTCAATGTGTGAGCAAGGAATGGCTAAAAAAATCTATGTATCCCAGATCACATATTTATAGGGCAACAAAAATTATCTATAAGATTCCCTCTTTCTGAGAATCTAGAATTTTATGGATCTATGATTCTACTAGATGTTTGTAGGCCAAACCGAGTAATTTGAAGAGCCTACAAAAGGTTCCTATCATAAGAGAACTTTTCCACAGGCAAAGACCTCACTATCTGAATGTATGTGATGAGAAATGAAAATTATGTCACAGAATGTCTTTCATAGAGGTTAAGAGATAATATGTAGGAAATACCTAACACTATAAGAATGAATGAGATGATTCATGCCAGGTACTTAGCATAATACCTGATAGGTATGCACTGCAGCTTGGGCAATAAGAGTTGATGATTTTATTCTCTAAAGTCCTCTTAAGATGAAAAGCACATTAACACCAACCTGGCTTGAATCAACTGGACTTGAGCTACCTATCTGAACACTTCCAAACAAGAGAACTATCCACACTATTAGACCCAAATGAAAATTCCAGGAGCTTGCGCTTGTATGAGAGAAATAAGAAAAATACAGATAAGTTACCCCAGCATTTTTCAAATCTTGAGTGGACTGAATCAACTAGTTATAATCTAAAAATGTCTCTCAAACCTCATTCTTCTCTTTTTTGTGGTGCCACTCCCCTTAGGACATATAAAAAAAAATGCAGGTGAAAGCAATAAAGTAGGAGTCAGAGAGAGGCAGTAGGATCAAAACTAAATGCAGAAACCTGAGGTGAGTTGCCGGGAGGTGGGAATAGAGCTGTAGACATTATAAACATGTCCTTGCTGAGGAAGGACAGAGGAAGAGAGCTGGCTCAAACTATTATCAGACCTTCCCTTCAGCACCCCTTGCTATTTCAGTCCATTCTCCACACCAGAATGGTTCTCCAAGAAAACAAAGGTGTTTATGCCTACTTAGTAACTTAAGTGGGGACTGGGGATGTGGCTTATGGTAGAGCTCTAGCCTGACACATGTGTTTGATGCCCTGAGTGTTTGATTCTCAGCACTGAAAAAATAAAAAATAAAAATAAAACAAGAAAAGAAAAACTACTTCAGTGTGCTTACCAAGATTACAAGATGTAGTCCAAGTGCCTTGGTTTGGACAAGACCAGGTCCACCTCCTAGACTTCACCCACCCTCTTCAATACTGTCATCTGGTACTTGTGTCATGTGTCACCATCCCCAGACTTTTCTGTATTACTGCTTTTACATGTGCCAGTCTATGCACTGAAAACCATGTTCCTTCCCCATTGATCTTCCTTCCCATGGTAAACCCACAAATCCACCTCCCTCCTTAAGTCTTCTTTCATTAGTATATCACTATCACACTTAGGAAGCCATTCTCCGATATCTCCACCGAATGACCCCAATGCCCAATCTCAAAAGGCTTCGTTTTTCCCAGAGCACTTTTCTTCACGTCTTTAAAACATTTTTAGAAAGAGTGAAGTCAAAGACTTAGTCCCCAGGTAAATAGTAAAGTCTTCAGATAGGAGCATTTATCATCACATCCCAAGTGTCTGGCACCTAGTAGTCACACTATTGATATTTGCAAAAGAATGACAGACCAACCATTTAACCTGAACCCCTCAGAAGCAAAGCTCTTTATAAACAAAATGTGAGTGCCTGCATCCCTGCCGTAATTCATAATCTCTCTTATTTGTGCCTTCCCTTTTCTCTACCTTTTTTATGTTCTTTATACATGTGTAGGTTTATTCCAACCACACCAGGTACTTATTCATCTCTTTTTATTTAATTTCTCCCTCCATATATCTGCTGTGTGTGTGGACATCTCAGCTATAGTGCCTCATGTTCATAAATACCTGTGGATGGTTTTACTGTGCAGACGCCTTCAAAATTTTAATGGAAACTGTTTAAGGAACCTGCTTGATAAGCTGCATCACTGGCTCACACTCAAAAGGGACAGAGATGTGTCAGTCAATAACAACATATAATGCATTCAAATACAGATTAAAACACCTAAAAGTAAAATAAACTTCATTTAGACTTAATAAAATTTAGTGCATTTTCTAGAGTGCAAAATATTTTCAAAGGTGGACACCTTCAGAAAGAGCTTCTCTGACAGGACAATGTCCCTCTGGAGGTTTGCTGTTGGGATACAGGATCCGTTGTGACTTTGTTCTCATCATTTCATGATTTAATGTGCTTAAACTGACAGCTTTATTTCTGGATTTTTCAAACAGGCAGCAACATTTCCACAAAGGGAGGAAAAGGCACAGACACATCTGAGGCCTGAAGGAGAGCTTGGGGCTCCAGCACGTCGCCTCCTAATTGCAAGCTCATGTTAATGAGAGAAGCAGGGCAGACACTGGGGTGGGTGGAAGAAAGGGGTGCTTGTACACCATTCAGAGCAGCCTTGCTCTCACCTCATTGCGAAGGAGAGCTGTCGCTGGCTTCCTTTAACACACAGCCCGGATGAGCTGACATGTGGATTCCCTATTAACTGTTGCTGCCTGTGATTTCTATGATTTAAGAGAGGAGCTGACTATGTTTTTCACCACATTAATAGCAATGAAACATATGATGAAGTGCCATGCTCTTTCCAGGACCAGCTGCACTTCTAGCCAGACCCTGCAGATTGAGAGCCCTCTAGGCTTCATATTATTCCAACAATGCCCCTCCCTATGGTCAACCAGTGTTGCATTGTAGTGGCTTTGGGCGGCCTGGAAGCACAGAGTCCTACCTGTTTCCACACTGGTGCCTGGGTAGAGAAATAAGTACAGGCTCCACAAGCCACTAGTGGATTTTGCAGGAAGATAGAACTATTGCAATTCCTTGCCTCACTGACTATTTTTCTCCTTGATGTTAGGTTGTTCAGGAAGCTTTGTGGATATGGTAGCTTCTTCATATCACTTCTGAGACTTCAGAAGAATATGATTGCAGTTTTTAGAAAAATCCAAGGCTTATATTAGATATGTCAGTAGCACACCCATGCATAACATTAGTCCAGTGAAAAAGAGAGAAAAGATTAGAAAAGATTTTTGCAAGAATTGTGGTTTTCCAAATATCCTCTTATTTCTGGTGAATAATCATTCCTTTGGACTCCTGCATGTTGCCATGAATGAGTCCTATGGGAGATTTCTTCCCCCCACCTGGCTAATTTTTTTTCTTTAGTTTTTTTTTTTTTTTTTTTTTTTGTTTTTAATGAGGTGGACAACTATGTACACTCGTGTATGTGAGTGTAAGCACACATATACCAGCATGACCTTCTGTGTATATGTATTTCTTTATCAGTGCCAGAAAATTCAAAATATTTCCAAAAGGCTGTATCACTTTCCCCAGCACATTTCTATGGTCTGGAATTACATGGTAGTACTCTGTATTTCAGTGCCCACAGCCTGGGTGTAACCGTGAGGGTTACTCAGACATTCAACATTTGTCACCCACAGACAAGTTTACTGTTGTGTTATGCTTATCACTGTAAATCCTGAATAAAGACAGGAGTGTCTACACAGTTCAGTCCATATTTCTTGAACTTTTGCTTCCACATTAATGTGAAAAATCAGTATAACATTTCTATGGAAAGGTGGTATTAGTTTTTTTGTTTTATTCTAATGAAATATTACAAACTGAATTATTTAAACAGAAATCTATTTTCTTACAGTCACGGGAACTATAAGTTCAGGAGCAAAGTTTTGGCAGCTTTAATTTCCCTGAGGGCTCTCTCGCTGCTATGCAGATGCCACCTTCTCTCTGTGTCCTCACCTGGCTGTGTGTGTGTCCCTGGCATGGGTTCCTCTTCTTAGGAGGACTCCAGTCATATTGGATTCTGAGCCACATCCCTCATTCTAAATCAGGTATCTCTTTAAAGACCTATTTCCAAATAGAGCTCACTCTGAGGTACTGGGGGTTGTAATTCAACATGAAGCTGGGGGGAACACAATTCAGCTCACAGCAATGAGTCTTTTAGTAATAACAAAATGGTATTCAACTTGGGCAACTGGCTTCTGGCAGCTCTGTATTTTGACAATGATCTGCTTATTTAAGTCATTCTAAGGATGCCTGGTTTAGAGTAATAGTCACTGTCCTTTGTTCATAAAGAAAACAAAAGAATATATTTATATTCTATTTTGGTAAGGGGAATTTGCCAAGTGGCATTCTTTAAATGAGACCTTTGGAAAGCATTGCATGTGACTAAAATAATAAGAGATGCAGGTCTTTCCTAGAATAAAATTTAAGAAGCTCTCAGAGCCACATGTTTCTACTCACTGAAATTTCTGTTTGCTTCTTTATTCCCAAATCAACAGTGGTTATATAGAAAATAAAATTTTAAAAACTCTTTCTGCCACTTGACCAAGTATCCTTCAGACATTCAAGGTTAGATATATGCAGGATTCTTGAACAACTCACAAAGACCCCTTTGAATCCTTCATTACTCTAAGATGTTTTCCTCCACTCACTGCCTCAATAACAATACTAATTATTGTTATTAATGTTGCAATGATGAAAACAAAAGCAAAGCTGCTATTATTAAGTTACAGGCATTTTCCTAAGAGATTTATATTTATTATCCCAATTGATTCCAATAGCAGCTCTATGTAATGAGGACCATCATTATTCCCATTAAGAGAATGAGAAAATTAGCTCAGTTCAGGACCAAGTTATGGAGTACTTGTTTTCTCATTGGTCCTGAATCTGCCCATTTCCTGACATCCAGCCCATTGGTCCTCCATCCTGTTGATTATGTGGATCTGGTGTTCATCTATCACATGGTATAATTTATGTCTGCTCAGAACTTATACCCTATTAACCCAATCCAGCCCAGAGTCTTGGCTGGCCCTCTGGGTTGGCACCACATTTACCTGCCCCATCTCCACACTCACAGATATATGGATGATAGATGTATTTCATAATCTCAGAACTAATAGCGGTGACTTGTACATTTTGCGTCATTTCATGGCATCTTCCATATTATGAAATATTCTCTCACTCTGACTTATTTATTTCTTTCCATATATTTATTAGTAAATTATAGATGTACATAATTGTGAAATTTGTTGTTATATTTTTGTATAGGCACACAATAAAACAATATAATTTGGCCACTATCATTCCCCAGTATTTCCCTTTCCCTCTTTTCCTCCCTTCCCCAGGTCCCTTTCCTTTACTGTTCTTCTTTCGATTTTCATGAGATGCCCTTCCACCACCTTTCTTTTCCTTTTTTCTCTCTAGTTTTCAGAATTTTATTGTTTTAATGCGTTTTTCTCTCACGCAATACTCCCATAGCTATAAATCAATGTTGGGCACCACAAACTGAAACATTTTCACTTAAGGTATGCTTTCTGAGGCCTTTGTAGCATATAAGGCTGGGAGAAGAAGGAAGCAGGAGATTGTGGTTGATCAAATATATTCCCATTTAAAAAAAAAAACACTATATTTACTATGTTCTAGACACTTTTCTAGGTACTTATGTTAATTTAGTCCTTTCAATGACCCAAGTGCAGGTGGATATAATGCCATGTTGCAAATGAAGAAACCAAGGCACAGGAGAATTAATAACTTGCCCACGGTCCCCACTGTGGTTGGTAGAACTTGGACTGAGCCAAAACAGTGTGTCTGTGGAGCTTGTATGTTTACTACCTGAACTGTAGAAATGGCTACGACATGCTCACTACTTTTCTGCTTGGGGAACTTCATGCTTAGCAAGACATGGGAGAACTATTCTTGAATCAGAATTTATAATTTGTGTTCACAAATCTATTCAGGACCCTGGAAAATACTGGCAAATAGTACTCTTATGAGATTACAGTGTGTGTGAAATGCATCTAAGCAGCAGTGAACACTAGAGAGAGATGAAGGGCCCTGCTTGTTATTGTTATAAGCACAACAATACAAAAAATAAGGCATAGGAAGTATTTCACTCTATCTTTTACCAAACTCCATGTATTTATAAAGCATTGTCTTACTTTCAATAATATATACCAAATAATTTTCTGTAAATTAAATGTTTCATATTTAAATATCTACTCAGACGTCATTATAGGGAAGAAATCAATCTAACAGTTATTTAAAACATACAAAATAGATAAATAAAAGACAGTCATCATATTATTACCTATCATTTTACATAGTGCCAAGGGGAAATACAGATCTTACTGATGGTATACATATATGTGAAAGTTTGTTATTTTCTTTCTTTACCCTTCTCTTCATGGATATTTACTGAATGAATACAATGTGCCTAGCAGCATTTTAAAAATTCAGAGAGAATTCAGAATAAATCCCTGTTTCTTCAAACATGTTTTTTTCTACAATAAAAATAACCAACAAACAACATCAGGTGTTATCAAGAAAAAAAGAGAAAAAAAAAAAAAAAAACATGGTGAGGAGGTAGAAGCAGAGTGGATGGGAGGAGAACTTTCTCTGTGCCCTGAAGATCCATCCTCAATAATTGTTCACACACATTGTCCAGTCTGTGTTTTGCCAGGGGAAGGTAGGTGTTCTCTAAGCATAAAAATAGTGAGCATGTCATCATAGCCATTTGTATAGGTCAGGTGGTAAACACATGAGCTCCACAGACACACTGCTTCGGCTCAGTCCAAGTTCTATGGTGGGGACCGTGGGCAAGTTATTAATTCTTCTGTGCCTTGGTTTCTTCATCTGCAACATGGCATTATATCCATTTGCAACTGGGTCATTGCAAGGACTAAATTAATTAACATAAGCATCTACAGGAGATGGGAGGGTGGAGAAAAGGGGTATTTGTGTTTCTTTTCTCCATCTGTTTCCTGCAAGGCCAATAGGTTGGAGAATGGGCCTCAGTGCTTTGCACTCAAGACTCCTTCTCAACTTGTGTAACTCAGACCCAAGAGGAGTGGAATATAATCTCAGGTGGGGAAGTTAAGGAGTTCTTTCTGAGGCACTGGCATTTTTCCTTTGAAACAGAGGATTCCAAGCCAGAAAACAAGTACACATTTTTAGTAACCTGTTTTCTCATAGGGCCATTTGACATCATTCAAGAAGGTTTTGGAAATTTTAATTAGTTTTTTGTTGTTCCTTGTAGATTCCTAAGATGTGATCACTAGAGAAGATCCATCAGAGAAGCAAGGACAATGAGTGAGTTGGGGCATGCAACTGATCAGCAAGGAAAGGGACATTGGACATTGGCTAGAAGAGTAGCTCAAGATGGTGTGAGAATGCAGAAAAGGGAAGGAGGAACTTGTGAGCAGAAGTGCCATCCTCTATGAGGCCCAGGGCCAAACGCTCCATGCCTAAATTTGTGGACAACAGAGAATTGCCATATAAGTGATCTGGCTAATCTGCACAGACAGCTACCTTTTGTTACCCTCACTTTAAGCTATTTTTAAATTTAATTTTAAAAAATGCTATTTAAAACTACAAAAATATCAAATATTTTGAAGCTATATATATTCTCCTTTAAATTCCTTTTGCTTTAGTTTCTCTTTTTCCTTAATTTTTATGGCTGGAAGAATAAAATTAATTCAACATGGTTGCTCACAGAGACATTTTCCAGGTCCCACTAGGCATACTGTATACATTTATTCAAACTTGGGTCTAGAGAATAAGAATCTCAACTAAATAATTTATTATATTTGATGTAAATTCATCTAGATTGTTTTGCTTTTCTGGAAAAAAATGCTATTCATGCTCTTAAACAGTTTGAAATATTTGTAACACCATATTTTTGGAATATCTTTATCATTTCACAACTCTGTTTAGACAAACACAAATTGGAGTTCAGTATCTCAGTGTATGACTCTGAAAATATGCTCATTTGGCAAGACTATTTAAGCCTTATGGACTTCACCTGGAGCAAAACAAATTGAACTTTCTAGGTTGAAGGAGAAAATATATTTTTCATATTACTATTATCAGACCTGGCGTCAGGGAGCCCTTCACTTCAGAATGGGCCCTCACTCATATGACCAATCATCTCTGGTTTCTTTGAAATTTTAAAATACATGTTTTGCTGATTTCTGATATGGCAAGAGCTCTTTATTTTCCTTAAATAACCACTTTGAAAGAATGAGCTTGCAATTTTAAAACTAGCACTTATTATTTCAGACCATTCTAACATGACTCACAGATTGAAGGCTTGCCACTCACTCATTTTTTGGCTAGCATGAACAATTCCTCCAGAAAAGCTACAGAAATGTTTACACATGCTATGTTAACTGTGGGCTCTTCTGAGAATTGACTTGAAATTAAATGATTTATTCCCTTTTTTTTAAAGCTCTAATTCCTATAAATTAAGGCAAAAATAGAAATTGCATTTATAGAGTAAACTAGGGTTTACTCTAAGAACTCTGCAGCGGAAAAAAAAAACTCTTTGCCACATTTCACAGTAAGTAAAATATTGTTAACAAATGTGCCAGTGTTTCTCTGGGCAGTTTATACTTCATTTGAGAATCGTCATGTAAGCAAGTAATCACAGAAAATGTGGCTCTACTTAGCTTAGACTTTAGAGCTGGAAGGGACCTTAAAAATTATTCGTGTAAACTCCTTATTTTATTGATAGGAATGCCGGGAGCTTGAGCAGAAAAGTGAGTTAGGCAAGAATGGTTTCATCACTTCTGAATTCGTACAGAGATGCCCAGAAGCTTCTCTCCCTCCTCCTGCAGTGTTCCTCTGAAATTTCAAGGAGGCTAACTGAAGTGGGCCAAATCAGCAAGAGTTACTGACAACATGGGAAATCTGCAGTGACCAGTAAAAGAGAGGAACCTATCCAGGGCAATTTTCTAAGAAATTAACATCTATACATTGTCTCACCAAACCTTAACCATACTCCGTAGTTTTTAGTCTCCTCCTGCATGTATTGAATCCTCTGCTTGACACATCAACCATAAACCAGCTTGTGCTTTGCCCTCTACAGGGCAAACAGTCACTGCACAAGACTATTCATCCACAGGAACATACAGAGGCTAAAGTCCTTCACCCTTGAAGTCTATGATCACCACCACTCACCAAGCCTTTTTCTCTGGTATAGGGAAGTATCACATCACCTACTGAAAAGAGTACCACTTTCCGGTCTTGCAGAGGATTTTATTTATTTCCCATGCTATGTAACTCCCCAAATGGGGTTTCTTAATCATTTATACAAATCATATAAGCCTGAGGAATACTACATACATTACTACTTGGAAAATCTCCTGGGAAATCTGTTTTTTTAAATGGGTAGTTTAGCTAAATGACCTAATGTTTTTAGTTATAGGATTAAGAAGGAGAATACTCATCCTTCCTCATTTATGTCAGTTCTTCATAATTTGTAAAGGAAGATTTGGCCAGTTGGCAGAATGTACAGTCTCTCTGGCTATTATGAGCAGTCACCCCTGAATTTATAACCAGGGGCCATTTTTCATATTTCAATAACTATCAGTTCTACAGGGTACATATATACTGTGGCATTTTCTTAAAGAAGGTACTTTTCCAAATCCATGCCCTTGTGTTTAATGCTTCCATTGTGTTTTGACATTTTCATGTCTTCATTAGTGAATTTCAGCAAATCTCTTCTCCTTGAAACCATTGCCTGCCCCTAACACCTCTTTCATAGAGCCATTTGCTCAATGAAGGATTAGGGTACTTTTTATTACTCTGAACAGTAAAATAATGTGGTGTCTTTCTTTGTCTGACCCATGAAGGCATCCATTATTCTTATATACCCTCTCATCATGTTGGTAATTCAAGTTGGTTTAATTTAATTCAGTTCACTGGATTACAGAATGTTAACTCTCTAGTAATAAGTGTTGATAAAGTGCCAACCACACAGGCAGGGTACTGCCCTCCTCATTGGCCTTCATGAAGCTTCACTTTCAGGGTTTTCCTTTCCTCTCCCCTTAGTTGATGACTGTGTGTGAAGCTGTGCAGACCATCAAAGGACAATCATTGTACACAATCGGTATGCAAAGTAACTACTTTTTAAAAATAAGTGACAATTTCAAGAGTTCCAGGGTAAAACTGGTAGCACTTGCTCCAGAGAAGACATCTGAGCAAAAGGAAAGTCCAGATAGAATTATTAGAACCATATTCTGGTTGATGCCAAGGTTCTCAACCCAATACCTGACTACATACAGGTTCCTGCATCTGGACTTCAGATCCCCTGGGGTGGCCATTGTGAAAGCCTGTCACTAATCCCAGGGATCCAAGATGACCCTCTGTACTGGCCATTCTTCTCTTCCAAACAGTCTGTGAGCCTCATAAGTGATTATTAATACCTAGCCTCAACCTTGTTTCTTCTCTTTCACCTCTACTCAGGCCTCTAAATTCCACACAATCCAGGCTGTATTTACTGCAACTACATTTATGAGTTAAAGCACCCTCACTCTCAATGTTGTAAGGGTGTTGAGGCAGGAGAAAAGAAAACTACAAAATATATTCAATTCCAGAGATGATTATCTAGGATCCTTTTAATGCCTTATTTGAAATAAATATGAGGTCCTATAAAAACTAGGGTTCTGATTCATTTCTTTGCCATAGCTAATAATGTAGACAAAAAGTCATAAATGCTCTGTTAGGCTTGGGGAATTGATACAGCTGCCAGGCCTATCACTCATAGTCAAGTAGGATTTCTTCGTGGCACTTTATAATGAACCACCACTACACACATAAGATTTTTGTTTTTTCTTTTTGTTGTTGTTTTGTTTTGGTGCTGGAGGTTGAGCACAGGGCACTATACCAGAATTACATTTTCAGCCATTTATTTATTCTGAGATAGCATCACTAAGTTGCCACCTTGAATTTGCAATCCTCCTGTCTCAGCCTCACAAATTGCTGGAATTCAGGCATGTCCCACTGTGCCTAAGGCACCTGTAAGGCCTTTAAGAACCTCTGTGGGAAGACAATTCCGGAGTATTTTTTGTTAATCCCTCTTTTGTTCCTGCCAGCAGGGATGTGGAGGCTTTTCCACATCTGCATTAAACCTGCCAACTGTAGGCTTAGCCCCTTTCCAGAGATTTTTCTATGACTCCTCATTTTTTCCTCTCCCACAGGAACTTAATTATCTGATTTTTTACATTTTCACTTTTGTGGGTAAACAGGGACTCTGAGGAAGATAGTATAATTACTGATCCTCTTCTTCATCTTGATTTCTGAACAGATTAAGAAACCAGTGAACAATGGTGGTCAGAAGATCCATTTATGACCAATAGCTGCTAAGGAGAGAATGTGGCCTAGAATGCAAGCTCAATAGGCCTCTTAACACTAAACCCCAAATGAGTCAGACTTACTCCTCTCTATGCCAAGTTCCAGGCTCCCACCAGTAAGATTTGCAGAATCTTGTAATGGACCCCTACACCCTGTGGGCATTTGTTCCCAAGAGGAGTTGCTGAGCTGAGCTTTATTTTTTCCGCAAGCATTCTGATCAGATTAGGCACTGGTCCCCCACAAGGTGCTGAGTGCATGAATGGGTGGAAAGAAGTCAAAAGTGTTTAGGAAGAACCTCTCTTAATATAGACCAGAGGTTAGGAAGAGGCAATCTTTACTTAAAAATTGACCAGCAGCCAATTCTACTGACATAAATTGCATCTTTTTGTATCTTTAAACTCTTCATCTAGAGTTACTGGCCTAACCTCTTCTTGGCCAACTTAGCCATTCTAGGGGCTGTCCCTGCCATTTCTGGAATAGGTGCAACCATGGCTAATGGTTGTTTCTCCTGCAATAATGTTTATATTTAAACATTCCTGGATAATTATGCTGCTTGGTCAACCAAACCAGGCTGGATAGGTTTCCCACAGGAACCTCTGTGGGAATTGCCTGGAGACTAGATTATTCACTGCAGGAGCCTGAAAGTCAATTAATAGTCATGGTGGAGTCCAGCCCCTCTTACTTAGTGTGTGGAACCCTGCCTCCACTGAGCCATTAACTTGTTTAGAGCCATGTCATTGTCCTAATTGCCACAATGGCACTAACTCTACTCCTCAGTTGAGAAAGCCTGTGCACCAGTGCCCCATTTGGCACACTAACACCTTCATTGTCTTCTGGAGAGTTTAGTGGCAGGGCCATGGTGTGCAGTTCCTGGGAATAGTGGAGTAAGGAAAGGTTGTACTGGCATTCTAGTCAACGTAACCAGTCTGTGCCAGGTGAACATTTGAGACTCGTTATTAATCATAGCCGTGTGTGGATTGAATTGTAAAACATACTTTTTGAGAGCAAAAAGGAACTTTACTACTTCACTGTTTCCTTTTTTCTCAAATGTTTCTCACATGGGAAAGTTCAGAATGTACCAGAAGGAAGATGGGTTTAGAATGTAAGCCTGGGAGTCGAGTTCAAATCTCTCAGTGTTTTTTTTTTGTTGTTGTTGTTGTTTTGGGGAGGGGTATGAGGGACATATTTTTTCACCTCTCTCTTAGCTTTCTCTTCTGCAAAATAAACATAATAATGATCTATGTGTTCCCAGAGAGGTGTGAATGGTATAAATAGGTAAAGTACTCGCAGCACTAATTGACACGTGGGACAATTAAGTTTTTTGGACCAAATAAACTCTGTTATGACAATCTACCACAAAACAAAAACTGTAATGCTCATATACATCCTTTTGATGTTTTATAAGGCAAAAAAAAAATTTGTCCAAGGACATTATGTTTTTAAGAATAGACTTTACTCTAAATGCCTGAGTCATAATTTATCTTTTTCCCTTTCCTGTGCACTAATTTTAGTTCTCCTTTGATAGCACTAGACTAAAATGGTGCTATCCCATAGGAGAACAGAGAGAGAAGGCAGGTCAAGTTGAGGTTTCTAAGAAGAGTATTAAGAAAGTACAATCCTCTATATTAAGAACCTGGTGTATATCGGTGTTCACATCCACCCAACTAAAAAGTAACAAAGCTGTAATGTGTGTGCTTCCAAACCATTTACTCCACAGAACCATTTCCTGGTTTAGTTAATAGGTATCAGATTTTAAAAATCTGATGGAGGACTCATAAACTTAAACATAATTTTAAATGTGCTCAATGACAATCTCTTGCTTGACTAATTCTTCTATGTAGTAGATATAGAGGAATACCAGGACAATAGAGCATAGCTACATCTTACTTCTTTTATTTCTAACTTTTTAATATTTACTTTGACATCTATGTACCAACTGATGTCCCTGTCACTGTTGTACCCCTTTGTTCCTCCAAATATAGAATACAACTCTGCTTTGATACATAGCAAGTGCTTTTTGAATTAAAATATATATCTGTTACTTGTAGGCTGCATATGTTAAGATGATGCCCTAACAGCAACCTTCATACATCCGTGGTATCTCCTCATTGCCTTTTGTTTGTTGAAACTAACGTGTGACATACAAGAGCTTTTATGATCTGGCCTCTTTCTCTCTGATTCCTCATCTGTAATCACACTTTATGTTCAACTCAGGCTGGACTATTTGAAATTTCCCCCAATGCATTATTATTTGAATTTGCTTTTGCCTTGTCTTGGGATATTTTCCCCATGTTCTTTGCTTCCCATTTTCTTACGTCCTTAGTCTTAATACAGAAGTAAGCCTTCTCTGAACTCTCAAAATATACACTTGTTTTCTTCAAGCTTTTTGTTAACTTTTCTGGTGGCATTATCAAGCTCTACCTTCTCCTAATCTACCTATCTCCACTAGAACATGAACAGTTTGTTATAGTCCCATTTTTATCTCAGGACCTGCAACTGTGTCAATAAAAGTTTGTTTAATAAATAAATCAAATGACCAAACAACAGGGTCACCAATCTAAATCTGGAAATTATTGGGGGAAATTGGGAGAAAATTATATGTGTATTACAGAGCCCATATTGCAAGTGGGTTCGCCTAGATCATTCCCCTAACATCTTCACCATTCCATACCAAGTGCTTTCGAGGGAACTTATACACCACTCACAAGTTTGTGGAAAAAAAAAAAGCAAAGTCAACCAGCATGGAAATGAAAAGTGTTTGCTGAATGAAATTTGAAGCAAACATCCAGGAGAAGACATTTTTAAACCATGGTCTTTATATTAGACTGTGTAACTAATTTTATACCTAAATAATAGACTCTAGAGATTATCTGAGAAGACATTAATTAGGTAATTATTATTGAGTGTCTGCTCTGTGCCAAAAAGTATTAGACAATGAGTTTGTGAAGGTGAACAATGCTAGGTAAAATTCTCTGGACTTCAATTCCCTCACCTTAAAATAAAAAAAAAATTAAATTATCTAACTCATAGAATTTATAGAAATTTCCCACATAATAATGGCTGCTGTATAGTCAGCATTTAGAATGCTAGTTTTGGTGAGATGGTGAGGAAGATGACTGTAGTGCTGCTGATTTCACCACCACATGGACCTTGCCAATTCAGAGGAATAACAAATACTGAATTACATTCTTTGGTAGGAAAGCACCATGAATCTCATGAAAGGGAAATAAAAAGGGACCCCAGTGTGATGAGGGGAGTAATAAATTCTCTCTAGGAATGGCATGAGGACGTGGAACTAGTCCTGAAGTCTTCAATTTTAATGAAATCTGTTAATTAGGTTGAGTTCTGGATATATTTAAAACAATTTTTAATGGTTCACTTATTAAAAGGGGAATCATCTGTCTAATTATTTTCATGGCATCTATCACTGGTATCTTTCTTCTTGGACACATGCATTCACTTTTAGACAATACATATATGCCAAGAGAATTACATTGTCTGTCAAGCTTGGAAAAACTTACAATACACGCTTTGCTAGAAAATCATAGAAGTTGGAGCTCTGAGAGTTTGACAACTGTCCTAAACTGGAATCGTAAATCCTCATAGCAACATTTTTAAAGGTACCTTTTAACCAATAGTATTCAGAGGGCACCAGACTCCATGTTGCTCTCTTGATCTTAAGGTAAGGACTGGTGTAACAGTGTTTATGCCTAAGGAATGCATCTCCTGGTACTGCAGAAAACAGGTGATTTCATCTTCAGCAGGTAGGAGAAGTGTTATAATCCAAACACGTCTCCCTTTTTTAGGAATACAGCTAGACTTATGAAGCTACGTAGGCCTTGATTAACCTATGTTGCCTTCACCCTTCCTCTTGGGGCTCCTCAGTATCTAAAGTTTATTCAATTGCTGCTCTTATATTTTTATGATGAAAAGCCATTATGAAACCACAGCAAATAAACTAGCTAGAGATTAATATCAATAGCAACAATATAACAACAGCAGACAGAAAAATTACAGCTGGAATCCACCATAAACAGGCAAAACTGAGCTCCAAAGAATACTTCACTATTCGGTTCATAAAAGGCTGAATGCCGTCAGCTCAGCCACAGGAGGACCATCAAACTGGCTTTCCTGGACAGGCACAGCAACTCGTTGATCAACTCTGTCACTTAGGACAGAGTTAGTAAAGGAAAATAGATCTCGCTTCTTCCATCTGCATTAGAAAGCAAGGAAGGTAGCAAAAAGTAAGGAAGGAGACGTGATGTGTAGATGTTAAAGCAAGCAGACACACTTGGAAAATTACAGGGAAATCTCAGATGAACCTTCCAGGAGGTGCTCAGCATAATCCATCACTCATTGAACACTGAACTCTTCAGTACCCCCAAAGCCTACATATAGGTGATGCAACTTACAGCCAAATAAAACACTATATACAAACTTTGTTGGTGGTGGATATTCATCTCTTTTACTCCTGGAAATATATATTATATCGAAAGTGTTGATAGTGGTATCTAGTGCATTTTGGGATTCATACAGGCATAAAGCTTAAGGAAAGACATTTAAATGGAAACCTAAAGACCTAAGTAAAGTTTTGATAGGCAGAATAGGAAGTAAATGGATATTTCAGAAGAAATAGTACAAAATATGATGACACAGTGTATTGAATGGGTACTTAGGTAGAAGACCAGTAAGTTTGAGAGTTGGTATTTGGAAGGGAAAAGTGGAAGGTGAGAGCAGAAAAGAAGGGTATGAATATCATGTTGGAACATTGTTTTGTTTTTCTTTTGAACTTTATTTTTGATTTTTGTTTGTTTGTTTAGGGGTGGTGTTTTTTTCTTATGCAATGGAAGCAGCTCAAAGTTAGAGCAAGGGCATGATATATTTTAGGAAGATATGTTCATCAGTCTGAAAAAGCAATTACAAGAGACATAGAAGGTAGATCACTTCACATGTTATTTTGATAGCCCTGAGAGAGTGATTAAAAATAAAATAGAATCAGTTATTTATTGAATATGGTATTTGGAGAAGAAAGTTTTAGATCTATGCTTCTCAATCTTGAATGACTGCTCTTGGAGATTCTGATCAGGATAAGGCATGTAATTCTGCATTTCTAACAAGACCCCAGGGGATACAGTGCTGCTGGTCCATGAATCATACTTTGAATAGCAAGACTTGGGACAAGCCCAGGTATCCCATCCTTGTGAGACTGACTATGTGGTATTTCATTAAATATGTTTAGATCAGGGGAAGATGCTCTCTACTACTGGATACAATGTGAGGGACCACAGCCGTTTCAAGGCTAAACCTGGAGCTAAAGAATTGGAAATCACTGTAGAAGAAGTAAAAGACAAAAGCTAAGGAGGTAAGATTTCTTGGATAGTAATATTGATGGAAAAGCAGTCAAATAGTATATTACTGAAAATCTGGAACATCATGGATTTTTAAAAATTATTTTTCTCCCTTTCACTCCCCAGTACTACCCTCTTCCCTCAGCTCTGTAGTACTGGGGATTAAAATGGAGCAAATCATGTTCTCCATGTTTATGAATATGTCAAAATGAATCCCACAATTATGCAAAACTATAGAACACCAATAAAACATAAATAAAAAGAAGATCAAGTAGTCTTTATATTTAAAAAATTAATTTTTTGAAGGAACAAATCAATGTGTCCATATTTAAAAAGGAAGTGGAAGAAAAGGAGAGAGAACAAAAGCAGAGAGTGAGAAGAAGCAGTCAAGATGATCAGAAGACAACAGAGTCAGAGAAGATGGAAGCGAGTCTTGCTGAAGAGGAAAAGGGATTTTCAGTAAGGACGCATGTCACTGAGAGTGCATGGTCTTCTAAGGTGTGGAAGAGGAGCACAAGACCCTCCAGGACAAAGAGACTAAGTCCCTCAGCTGCTGAGGAAATTGCCTGTGCTCACTCTCAGTGAAGTCCTGTCCAGAAATGTACCTTTTTCAGAAAAGAACCATCTCACTCAGGTTTAGGCTGTCTTTCTAGAAGCAACTCAAATCCAGGGACTGGCTTAAATGAGAATAGGAGGACTCAGCTTTTACCCCAGGTTGAAAGAGTATCCTCACCCAAAATGATCCCATGGAATCAGCTGAAGTCTTTGTTCATACTGCCTGATGGTTCAAATCCTGTCCTGCCCAGCCCTGCTTCCTTCACTCCCTCACATTGGTGTTCCTGAGATCACTCCCCAGTAAAATTCCATCTCAGAATCTTTCCCAGAAACCTTACCTAACACAGATGTTGTGTTCATTTCTAGAGATTAAATTTCAAAAATTGTTTTTATTTGAGGCTGCATCTCCCTAGTCCCTTTTCTAAGCTGAGATTGCACTTCTCTATCTAATTGTCCTTTGCATTTCTGCTGCTTAAATTGTACTAGTAGGTGCTGCCACACCATCTGTGTGGAACTGTCCAGCAAATTTGGGGAGCATTTTTTTTTTGCTCCAGTGAGGTCACATTCCCAGCTGTTGTGTCATGTCTCCCATGTCTTGTCTCATTCTCCCTCACTCCTTATTTTGCAGAGAGCTGTTTAAGGTACAATCTCCCTCCTTCCTTATTTCTATTATCCACCTGCTGTTGCAGAGAACTGACATTATCTTACGTACTCTTTAAAATGGAAGAACATGGAGCTCCCTAATTAAATTTGCAGATCAAGCTAAAATGAAAGGCATAGCAAAATCACTAAGGACAGGCAAGTAACATAAAGTGGCTTCAGAACTTAGAAATATGAGCAGGAAATGACCAAATGAGCTGTAGCACGGAAACCTGAAAGCTAATACATCTGGAGGAAAGGAACCTGAAACACAGCTATTTAATTTTCCAGGGAGAAACCTGGAAAGCAACAAGACTAGCATGAATGGGGGGGAAAGACAGGAAGTTGATATTAGACACTTCAACATAAGCTTACGGTACACTGAAACTGAACAAAAACAAGGTGCATTTCTTGGCTGCATTTAAAATGCATTACCACACATGGCTGTGATGTGATCCCTTTATGAAGCTGCCATGTGGGAGACCGTGTTGGTTTTCAGGTGCTTTGGTAAGAGAGTGAAGTAGACAAAGAGGAGGGGCAATTGGAAGACAGACACAGAAACAATTAATGAATGGTAGTGATTGAATTACAAGAAAACAGGGCACGATTGGTGCAGGGAATCCCATCTAGTGCCAAGGGGGAGAGGAGATGAAGCTGGGAACAGCGTACACCTGAGTGAGGAAAAGTCTGCACTGGGGTTTTGCTTGTCAATGTGGGATTAAAGCTGGGAGAGCAAAGGGCGGTTTTGAATAGTTGGCAACTGTGACATGGTCATCTATAAGGAGTTGTAAAAGAAGACACAGGTGCAGAATGGACTCTGAAACAGCCCTTCATAGAATGAGGCTGAGCCGAAGACTAGTTTCAACATCTGACAAGGTTGTATCATCCTGCAAGATGGAATTGGTTAGTTCAGATAACAACTGGGCTAGGTTCTTTGTTCCAGCTGATTCAGGGAAAATAGTTAAATGAGTAAAACGTGTGTTCAAAAGTAGATTGGATATTCCACTAGCTATGCTCATTAAGACCTGGGACCGTGTCTTACTCTGTATCTCAGGTGTCTGGTGCAACAGAAGTGTTTATTAAGTGTTTTCTAAATTAATTAATGATGGGAAAGTGAGAAAAATTATCCCTGTGGCGATGTTCTGGCAGACCACAGGTCCAGCATTTCTTGGGCTCTTTGGGAAATTTCCCAAAGGATTTCCATTCAAGAAAGAGATCCATGACTTTACACTTGTCCTTGACTCACAGTATCTTTTTCAAGAATAGAAAACTGCTTAACATGGGGTTAGGCAGGTTCTTATATTTAAAATTTGTTAACTCCTTTCTTTTTATAGAACAAATGTGAAATAGAAGACCCTGACAGGAAGTGTTCATTAATTTATTAAACAAATGTTTGTATACTGTATAGTTTATCAGTTAAGAACATGAGCCTACAGGCCAGATGTACAGATTTCAAATTTTGGGCTCTTATACTTCCTAATTATATGTATCCTTTGGTAAGTTATTTGACCTCCCTATGCTTAATTTCTTCATTTGCAAAAATAAGGACAATAATCATTCCTGACGAATGAATATGATGTGAGAATTAAATTAAATACACCATGTAAATCCTTTAGGAGAAAGCTGATTAATACTAAGTCATGTGTGTTTGTGTGCATGCATGTGTGTGTATGTGTGTGTGTGTGTGTGTGTGTGAGTGAGAGAGAGAGAGAGAGAGAGAGAGAGACTAGAGGGTTGTACTCCTGCCACAAGATGTGGTCCAGAGCAGAAAGGAAGTGGGGAGGAACTCACTCACCTCTTTCTCCACTTCCTCCAATCTCTAGCTACTGTTAGCCAAACCCAACTGCACTCCTGGCAGCAAAGAAGGATGTGTGATGCTATGAGCTATCTATGTCCCCAGGACACAAAATAGGACAGAGAGAAGCAGAGGATGGAGCTGTATGTACCAAGAGGGGGAGATGAAAGGGAAATGAAAGTACACAAACATTCAAAATTGCTACATAAGGAAGAAAATACAATATTAGCCAAGTGCAATACTAACTTTAGAGTGTTCACACATCTTCAGTCCTGAGCCAGTGACCAGTTCAAATTTTTCCATGCAAAGGAGCCACAAATATAAACTCTGAAAGTAGCCGCTGCCTATTGTTTCCTTCCTTTTTTTCTTTCTTTCTTCCTTTCTTTATTTTACTTTATTTTTTCACCCAAAGGAAAGGAGGGGGAAACCATGGCTACAGAGGGTGATTTAATATCCTGTTTCCTCTAAAGGGAAATAGATACTTCTTCATTTTAAGAGTTTTACTGCTTGGGACTAGAGAGAAGCATACAGGGGACAACACAAAATAACTAACACAGAAAGTTATAAAGCTTGCAGTTCTTACTGCCATGGCCATGAGCCAGTGGAGCCTGAATCTCTTGAGGCTATAAATGGAAAGCCCAACGATATCTGCCCTTTGCTTCTGTTCTCTTTGAACACTTCTCTGATTCTACCTAGAGTCATTCAAGGATCCCCCTCCCTTCCAACCTAAGTCAACACATACCTCTATGTTTATAGAGACCGTTTGACCAGCAGATACCCACCTCACCTGACCACAGAGCTGAAAAAACTACCAATTCAGGTAAAAAGTTTTCACAGTTCTCACTGGGTCCTTAGCCCCTTCCACTATATCACCATGCATATCTGAATCACATTTCACCCAGCCCCAAACACTAAGCAGCTGTGAAGGTTCAGATCACACAGTCTCTGAGGAGCTCCTGGTTCCCATGGAATGAGATTTGCCTCATCATTCTCACAGCCTTCCTCTACTTTGCTTTCTTATCATATCAGAGGCCTGGGATGCTAGCATGCACAATAAATCAATGGCATTTTAAGTTTTCCCTGTGGCCTCAATTACTATGCATCTTGGTACAGCTTGCTGTGCTGATCACGTTTGTGACTTCACCTAAATTCTTAATGCCCTATCTCAGTGCAAAGAAATGGGATTTTTTATGAAAATGTAACTTTTAGCTTAACCCACCAGACAATTGCCAGTATGCTATGAAAAGAATAAAACTGCCCCCCTAGAATTTAGCTTTGATATGGTCTACGACCTATATTACAAACTCTGTGGAGATCCAGACATATCTGCCTTGAGTACAACTACATTTCCTTGAATACCTGGTACATAAATTAGTGCTTAAAAATATTTGTTGAATATTGGACAACAATTTACTTTGCACATGGCATTTTCTAAGCACCATTCCCGTTTGTGCCACTTTTAGCACACATTTATATGCACACATGCACACACACACACACACACACACACACACACACACTTCACATTCCTATATGTTGGATTCTCTCAGTGCTATTTAAAGTCATGCATAACTCAAGGTAGCTAAAAGGATTATCAACATAAGAAAGCAGAAAATAGTTCTTTGAAAACACAAGACAAAGTTTGCATTGACAATTAAACACCTCTTCCACACTCTGCCTCTGCTCTGCAAATCTAAGGTTGGATTTCTGTTTCCTGAGATCCCTTTCCCATCTGTTTTCTCCATATATTTAAAGAAAGGTACTCAGTTTGGTCTCTTCTTCCACAATTACCTTTGCTTCCTCGGGTTTTTAATAGAGTAGGAATTCCCTTCCCAAAGAATCCAGACTTCCACAATTGTATTAGAAATACCAGGGTAATCTTCAGTATGTGTTGTTACAATTTGCTCCATAATAAGGCCTTTCCAGTGTCTTTTTCCCAATCATACATTAAGGCTCATTTGATGCTTATCGTACCAATTCCTTCCCAACCCCACTCCAACCCTGCTCATGGTATTTATAGACCTTAGGAGGTGATTGTCTCCTTTGATTCCTTATTTATTTTATAACTAGATTATTAACTTCATGAGGACAACTCCAAGCATCTTTATGTTTCCTCATGCACATATGTTATCTCCAATTTCAAAAAGTTAGCTCCTTTTGGTCTCAGAGCTGCTATTTTTTTCCACTTTTGATCTATCAAAATAAATGTTATTTGGATGAAGAATATGATTTTAGCCAGGTTTTATGCAGCTATGACCAAAAGACCTGACGAGAATAATTAGAGGAGTAAAAGTTGATTTTGGAGCTCATAGTTTCAGAAGCCTCAGTCCATAGAAGGCTGGCTCCATTCCTTGGATCTCAATATTAGGCCAAACATCACGGAAGAAGAATGTGGGGGAGGAAATTGGTCAGGTCATTGAACCAATGAGCCTAGAGATCCAGAGCTCTGCTCCACCAGGGCAAAATACAAATGCCAAGGGCATACCCCCAGGGACCCACTTCCTCCAGCCACATCCTACCTGCTTACCACCAAGTTAATCTCTATCAGGGGATTAATTCGCTGATTAGGTCAAGCTTCTTTTAACCCAATCATTTCATATCTAAACTTTCTTGCATTGTTTCACACTTTTGGGGAGACACCTAATCTACACCAAAACAACTATAAAAATAGAACAACAAAATAGTTGATTTGAACCCCTGGAAATAAAATGCTGTAGGTTAAATACTATTTGAATCCTGTGAACCAGAATTCCTCTAAGGGTTCTTCCCCACCTTTCTCAGTTATTGCCCCATTTTGACCAGACTCACCTTATTTGCAAAGAAAACAGTCCCTATGTCCAAGCAGCACTAGAACAGCAGCTGAATGAATGAGCAAAGATGGCTAAAGAAAATGAATATGGTGAGATGGCTAAAGATAATTAGTAATATGCTCATCTTATGACCCATGGGGAGGGGGTGAAGATACTTGATACTATAAAAGAACAGGAAAAACAAAACTTATGCTTACACATGGATTAACATCTAAACATATTTAATATGCATAGTTACAGTTGATCTTGATAATATCTCTAAAACAGACAGGATAGTTACTATCTCCAATTAACAGATAAAGACACTGAGGTTCAATGTTTTACCTAAGATTGCACATAGCTATAAATGGTAGAGTCAATTCTCAAAACTAGGATAGAGAGAAAAATAGGGAAGGAGTAAACTTAGGAGGAATAACTTATAATGTTCTATAGCATAATTGAGTAACTTTAGTTGGCAGCATTTAATGATATATTTCAAAATAGTTCACAGAGAAGAATTTGAATGTTACAAATACAGATAAACGTTCAAGGTGTTGAATATATTATTACCTTTATTTTATTACTACAAATTTTACGTATAGAAATATCACACTGTATTCCATAAACTTGTATAACTATTATGTATAGTATTTTTAAAAAAAATTAAAAACTATCACACACACTTCCAACCTTTATGGAAGTGTTGAGGGAGGCAGTGAGATTTTTCCAAGAAATTCAACTTCCTGAGTAATGTAAGTGGGCAAGGAGAGTGGATATCACAGAAATATCCCTCCAGGGAAGAAAAGACTAAATCTTATTCTGAATTTCAATATCAGGCCTCTGAGATTCACATTTAGGTTTTCAGTGCCATTTAAAACCAGAAACATTTCCACCTGATTGCTTCAGCTTTTCACCTGATCTGGGAGTACTCTAGATAAACAAAAGCTGCTGTAGAACAAGGAAAGGCTGCACACAGCATTAACTAAAGTGAAGGCACCCACTGGAGAGAATTCCTTTTTTATCCCAGATCTCAGCAGCAGCAGCCAACTAACCAACTCTTTTATCTTTAATACCCTCATGACATGTGTATGCTTCTACAAAGTAACTGCTTATTCATGTACTTTCCTTATGTAAGATCTTGAAAAATTTCCAATTTAAACCTATATAATTTCCAATTCTGTAACTTAGTAATGTAAAATATTTACTTATTTGCCTTTACTATGTTATTATATCTTTTTTTGCCACAATGGGGATTTCTTGTAAGAGAAAATTAGATATACATATTTCCTATGAAGATACATTTTAATAAATCATAACAATTTTCAATCCTGGATTATTCATAGTTGTATAGGGAATACATAGACTCCTTTAATCAGAAAAAAAAAAAAAAAACCTATGTAGCAATGTATGCATGTATTTTGTTGCCTAGGGTAATAGCTCATACAGACTTCAGATTTACATAGCCATATAGGTTGCTAGGTCTGAGACTTTAACACTCTCCTTCACATTGTGCAAAATTTCTAGCAATCTAAAAACAGATTTGTGCATGGATAGGAGATAAGGATCAAAAACTTTCTATACTGTCAAAAAATGTGTTTGCTGATCTCAAAGGCAAAACATTTGGAAGCTACTAGGACATTGATTCAGGTAATAAATTGTCCAAAAAGAAAGAAGAGACTGTAGATTCAAAATTTATGGAGAAATTGCTAGATATTTGGGAGCTTGGGTAGAACACCTTAGATTAATATTTAAAATTATCTTTGAATAGCTAAAAGCTCATGGGAGAATATAACAAAATAACAATTCAAAAGACTAAGGCTGTACAGCAGGATAGAATTTGAAATAGACCATCTTGTGATTCCTCTACCACTTATTCATCCATTTCTATGGAAAAGAAACAGGATAAATATATACTTGGGCACAGGAAAGCTCAGAATAGATACCAAAAACTAAACAAGTATATTTCAGTGAAAAGGTTGTGTATGGAAAGAGACAAGGGAGTCAAACCACCTCTTAGCCACCATTAGTTCAAAAGTTTGCTAGAACTCACAAAACTCAGAACATTTTTGTACTCATGATTTCAGCTTATTACAATAAAGGGACAGAGATTAAAATCATCAAAGTTAGAAAGCATGTAGAATAGAATCTATTAAAGACTATGTACAAGCTGCTATATGGCGGGAACAGAACTTAATTCTCCTAGTCACAATGTGTGACAACAGGTGTGGAGTATCACCAACCAGAGAAGCACATGCAAGCCTGACACCCACCCACAGTTTCTATATTAGGATTCAGTCACTGTAGACATGGAGCATCTCCCTGACTGACCTTAGTTAGTCAGCCTCCCAGAGGCCCAACTGACACCATGGCCCAGGCAGCCACCATAAACACATCATTAGCATAAGATGTCTAGTATGTCCAAAGGTACTCAGATATACATGGACACTCTAATCAGTCAAGATATTCTGAGGTCTTAGATGCTGTTTCCAAGTAGATATCACGGGCCAGTACTTTTTCTTGAATGTTCAGGATCTGAAACCCTGACCTGATTATTTAGTCCTATACTGCACAGGGACTGATCAATGGAGGGTTTCATGGGGATCTTTGAATGAATAATAGGACATAAATTAAGAACTTATTCCAGCAGCAGGGTTTATGATGGATTAGAGGAGAACAGGGGAAACTGGGGTACCAATTACAAACTTGTTATATTCATCCAAATAAGATAATGAGGTCCTGAAACAGGATAAGGACAAAGGAGCATTTATAAGCATAAGAATTATGTGATGAGGTCTATGTAAAGTTTAATCAAACAACTATGTACAGAGCTGTACTAAACCATCAAGGCCAGGAAGTCTAAAACCCAACACAAAAGCTTACCAGCCAAGAAAGCCCTGTGAATTCCAGCCATCAACCACTACCCATGTATAGAGGTGATCCTTACATTTGGTGAGAGGATTTGATAGCTGATCTCTTGAAATGATTTCCAAGAAATCTATCTAAAATAACATTGTACTAAAAACAAATGTGGTAAGATTTTAACATATAATAATAATTCAGTATTTTCCAGATTATTTTCTTATTTGGCCCTTCTCCCCATTCTAGCAAGGGAAAGGGGAGAGAGAGATGGAAATTTGTCCTTGATTTCTATGCATCAAAATCTTAGGCACTTGGGGAAAAAAAAACAAAGAGTATATAGCACAAAAAAACAAACTGAGCAAAAATATGAGAATGAGTCATTGTAAAAATAATGGGCATTAAAAAATTGTCAAGGTATAGAAAAAGTCAAGATGTATGTTTTACACATATTATGAGTTCAAACCTATATGAATGATGTGGCTTCCAGCCTATGACTTATGGCTTACCTGGTTTTCAAATGTGATCCTATAGTAAGTGCCCTGTGCCTGCCTGCCTTCCTCACATTGAAATAATCCTTGTCCATTTGTCTGTGTTTAACTGAGATGAGATTCCTGAGAAATTGGGAAATTCAATAGATAGATAGATAGATAGGTAGGTAGGTAGAGAGAGAGAGAGAGAGAGAGAGAGAGAGAGAGATAGAGAGAGAGATCAGGAATGAATCCCAGAGGCACTCAATCCCTGAGCCATATCCCAAGCCCTTATTTATTTATTTTATTTTGAGAAAAGGTCTCACTCAGTACCTTAGGGCCCTTTAAATTGCTGAAGATGTGAAATTGGATTTGAAGATGAGATCCTCCTGTAGCAGTCTCCTGAACCACTGGGGGGTCTAATATATTTTTACATCTCCCCTTGTGTCCAATACAGTGACTGGAACACCAGAGGCCTTAGTAAATTTGAATAATGAGTAAATATTTTCTTGGAAAGAAATGGCACATATGAAAAACTGAGTTTGAGGAAGGCAACCAACAACTCTATCTACCGTGTAAAGTTATCCGATTTCTGCCAATTTGCCAGTCACTCTTTTTTTTATGCAATTTGATAAATTTTGTGACTGCATCAATCAACAAGTTGTTCTAGATTTGTGTGGACATAATTACCATGGAATGAAGAGATGAATCTGACCAACAAGGAATTTTCATTTTTATGATGTAGGAAATACATGCTGGGAAGAAAATGCCCTCTTTCTACCAGAGGATATGGAACATACCCCTGTGTTACCAGGAGTCTCACCTTTGCAGGGAGATATTTCCATCTTCCTCCCCTGTATTTTTCAGCCTCTCAGAAGTTTGTAGAATAAAAGACTTTAGACAAACATAAATGTTTCACTGTGGCTCCATATTCAGACAGGAGCTTTACAGCATGTGTTTTAATCTGAGAAGAAACATGGCAGAAGCTAAGAGAAGAAAATAAATGCCCCAACCTTGTTAAAAAAAAAAAAAAGCAGTGTCCAATCTTCCTTGGAGGAGTGACACTCTACAAAAGAAATGGCTCAGAGCTTCTTTGCCATCTTGCAGAGTGCTGAAGGCAAATGTACACTTCCTAAGTTAAATATTTGTTTTTCCCCTTGGAACCTATATTTAACTTTGATTTCTAATCAAACTAACTGCCTGCATAATGACAAAAATTCATTATTGTGTGAAAGGCATTTCATTTAGTGGCATGAACCAGGGAGAGAAGAGTGAACAGTTATGTGAAAACCACAGGCTCAGGTTTAGGGCAGGTTTTCTGTGCATATCTTGGAGGTCTGGGATTTATTAATGTATGCATAATGCCTCTGTAATTTGTTAGGTGGTTATCCAGCTGAAAAAATTAAATACTGCCACAGAATGTTATTTAAGAATGAATCTGTTCTGATCAGGAAAGAATTGATGTGTGCATGTCAGAGAATTTTAAGCAAAGCTTAAACCAGGCATTCTCAATCTTCCTTTGTAAGAGTTTAAGGCCATCCCAAGCTGTCCTTTCATGCCTACACATGAAAGGTCCCTCTGGGGACATGTGCCTTCCTGCTTCATCTCCAAAACCCTACCCTTAAGTTTCAGAACTCTAATATGGGAGTTGATTTCTCCTGACCAAGAAAAGAAGGTGTGGTTATAAAGCACATTCTCAAGACACCATTTTTTTTTTTTTAGTTTTATTGATTTTATTTTTTTAAAATACACAACAGCAAAATGCATTACAGTTCTTATTACACACATAGAGTACAATTTTTCATATCTTTGTATATAGAGTATGTTCAGGTCAATTCATGTCTTTATACATGTACTTTTTTTTGCATTACAATTCTTATTATACATATATACCACAATTTTTCATATTTGTTTATATATAAAGTATGTTGACACCCAATTCAAGTCTTTATACATGTACTTTGGATAATGATGTCCATCACATTTCACTGCCCTTGCTAATCCCATGCCCCCTCCCTTTCTCTCCCACCACTCTTTCCTATCTGGAATTCATCTAATCCTCCCACGCTCCCCCTCCCTACCCCACTATTAGTCAGCCTCCTTATATCAGAGAAAATATTCAGCATTTGTTTTGTTGGGATTGGCTAACTTCACTTAGCATTATCTTCTCCAATGCTAAGAGCCACAGCCAAGTAATATGATGCATGGCATTTTTGGTTGAAAGGTGAGGCCAGCAAGCCTTTGAGATGATATGATTATGTTAAGATTTGCATTCATATGGATATTGGACTCCTGCTGTCCACCTAGGCCTGCTATGGGACTCCTGGAGAGTTCCCATTGGTTGGGGAAGTGCCCATTGGTTGGGGAAGTGCAGTAGGAGGGAATTCCATCCATTTACCTGCAAATGCCATGACTAAAATTCCATTGTCTATATTAGTCACATTTGTTTTATCCATTCATCCACTGAAGGGCATTTAGGTTGGCTCCACAGTTTAGCTATTGTGAATTATGCTGCTATAAACATTGATGTGGCTGTGTCCCTGTAGTATGCTGTTTTTAAGTCCTTTGGGTAAAGTCCGAGGAGAGGGACAGCTGGGTCAAATGGTGGTTCCATTCCCAGATTTCCAAGGAATCTCCATACTGCTTTCCATATTGGCTGTACCAATTTGCAGTCCCACTAGCAATGTATGAGTGTACCTTTTTCCCCACATCCTTGCCAACACTTATTGTTGTTTGTCTTCATAATAGCTGCCATTCTGACTGGAGTGAGATGATATCTTAGAGTAGTTTTGATTTGCATTTCTCTGATTGCTAGAGATGATGAGCATTTTTTTTCATATATTTGTTGATTGACTCCTATAGCGCAAGAATTAAAACCAAGAATCAATAAATGGGATGGAATCCAACTAAAAGTTTCTTCTCGGCAAAAGAAACAATCTGTGAGATGAACGAACAGAGAGCCCACATCCTGGGAGCAAATTTTTACCCCTCACACATCAGATAGAGCTCTAATCTCTATGGTATGTAAAGAACTCAAAAAGCTAAGCACCAAAAAACCCCAAATAACCCAATCAACAAATGGGCCAAGGACCTGAACATATACTTCTCAGGACACCAAAATGCTGGGAATACATGATAAGTAAGTTAGTCCAACCTCCTCTCTGAATTGCAATCCTTTCTGTATTGTTTCTGCCAAATAGCAAGTTGTTTACTGGGCTGCTGGATCATCTGTGGCAATGGGAAGCTCCCAGCTGAGCCAGCAGCCCACTCCACCATTTTATAGAGGCCTTTTTTCCCCCCTAACATGTAAGTTCTGATATAAGTATTCACTTTATAGATGGTTGTATTTAGAGAAATCACTTTCTGATGTTTTAAAAACAGCAAAATTAATAACTATATTATTTTCCAAGTGCCACACTCAGTGCATTATGTTTTACATTTTTGAGGTCAATTATTGTATATTTTTCTCTACATTTATAATGAATTACATGAAATAAAATTAAGAAAAAGATTCCATTAAAACAGCATGAAAAAATAAAATAGGAAAAATTAGCAAAAGTACAAATATTATACTCTGAAAAGTAAAAAAAAAAAATTTGTTTGACAAAATTTAAAAATATCAACTAAATGGAAAAACATTGAATGTCTATGAATCAGAAGAATTAATACAGTTATACTTCCTCAATTTAGTTACAGATTCAATGCTACCCCTTTTGAATTCAGAACTTTGTTTACTTCTTTTCCTGATTCTTTTTTGCTATACATATTTATATTTGTTTATTTCTTAATAATCATCAAAAATCCTATGGACTGAGAGGGCTTAAATAATCTGAAGTTTATTCTCTAAGAAAGAGAACAATTACAAATTCACAATTAGGTACAGAGTAAATGATTAGATTGCAGAAATAAATTGCAAAAAACAAAAATTTTGAAAAATTGAAAAATACTAAGACTCATGACAGAATTTCTTCAGTACTATTTTATATAGCTTTTCATTTCTATGACCAAAGTATTTGACAAGAACAACTTAGACGAGGAAACTTTTTTACGGGTTCACAGTTTTAGAGGCTCAGATCATGGTCAGCAGGCTCCAAGAAGCTTGCTATATGAGGTCTAATACATGAGCTTTTTAGGGGACATTCCTAGATCTAAGAATAACAAGCACCTTCATAATGCATCTCTACGGTACTTCTATTTTCTCTTTCCTGTTTTGACCGTGTGCTTTTGGATCCTCTATGCTAAGGAAAATGATTCTTAGTATCATATTTATAGTGATGATAAAATGACAATTTAGTCTTCCCCTAGTATACCTGATTCAAATCATTTTTTATTATTTAAGGTTGAGGAAAATTTATTTGTAACCTCACAACCAATAAATAGAATATCATAGATATATGTAACAGCAATTTCACAAATAAGAAATCCTGGACCAAGTTCCTTCCATGTGCTGGCTACGTAATCTAGTCTTTGCTATTCACCAGAAAGTTTGTGTGAATTGGTATTATTTCTTTCATATATGTTTAGCAGAATTCACCCAATCTGAAATCTTTTGTGAAAGATATTTTAGTCACAAATTTATTGAGTTCAAACTATTTCTTCTTACATCTATTTTGTAAAGCTGTCTTCCTAGAAATTCATCCATTTCATTAATATCATCAAAATTTTTGTATGACTTGTTCATTGTAACCTCTTATTTTTCAGTCTTGACAAATCCCTGTAAATCCTGGTATTAGATTTGTGGTCCTATTCTTTATTTCCTTTTTAATTTTTTTTTCTTTTTTAGCTGCAGATGAACACAATAACTCTATTCAATTTATTTATTTTTATGTGGAGCTGAGAATCAAACCCAGTTCCTCATATGTGCTAGGGAAGTGCTCTACCACTGAGCTACAACCCCAGCCTTATCCTTTATTTCTTGATAAGTCTTGCCAAGAGTTTACCAATTTCATTCATCATTTCAAGGAATCAAGATTTAGTTTATTGAACCTCTTTTTTCATGTTTTCAATTTATAATAATTATGAATATATTCATATTAATTTTTGCTTATTTTCCTTTTTGCTTTGCTTCTTCTTGATCATAATTTTAAAAATGTTTATTGATTTGATATATCCACCTTGTTTATAATTATTCCATGCTCCTTACTATTGGTGGTGATGGTATTTCCAGAGGACTTATTTTGCTTTAACCTCATGCTTATGAAAATATTTGGTTTCTAATATTCTGGAATTTTTCCCTGAGTTTTATCTTTTCCTGATGTATATTCTTCAATGTGTTCTTTAAGTGAAATTAACCAAGTACCAAATTTTCTTAATCATTTGTGTATGAAAATATCTTTTATTTCATTGTTTGGTCTTACCTAGAATTCAGCTTGACAGTTATTCAATCACTATGAAGATATTTTTCCATTATCATCAAGCATCTATTTTGGGTCTGGAATTCTGTTCTTAGCTTAGTTGTAACTTCCTTTTTACACAATTAATTTTTTCTTTGATTGCTTAAATGTCAGTCTATTGGTTTCCATTTTTTATACTATATTACCTTGTTTTATGTATCTCCTGTAGGAGTTGGTATGCTTCTTTAACTTAAGGGTTAATGTTTCTGTCCTATATACTAGAGAATTCTTGACCAAATCTTTCTGAATATAGCTCCTTACTCATTCTTTCTACTCTATTTTTAAGACTCAATTCATTCATATAAACTTATTCATACTATCCAATCTTTTTCTAACACCTACATTAAGTCTGCAAGCAAATTTTGGCTCTACCTTAAAAGTACATCCAGAATATGGTATTTATCTTTACTTCTGCTGGTGCACCCTGGCCCAAACTATCATCATCTCTTTATTTATTTTTGCAATAATCTCATTTACCTTTTTTCCCCTATAGTTAATTCTCATAAAAGAGGCTGGAATAATTCAGCAAAGTTTTTGGTATCTGGGACTAATCTCAGGGATGCTTAACCACTGAGCCACATCCCCAGCTTCTTGTATTTTTTGAGACAGGGTCTCATTAAGTTGCCTAGGGCCTCACTAAATTGTAGAGGCTGGCTTTGAACTTGTGATCCTCCTGCCTCAGCTTCCCAAACTGCTGTGTACCATTGCATGGGGCTAGTAAAGGTATTTTTCAGATCATGCTGCCTCATCATAACCCTACAATCGCTTCCATTTACTCCAAGTAAAAGTGAAAGCTCGTCCACTCCTATGAGGATCTAAAAGGTCTCCCACTCCACCTCCAGCTACCTCTATGACTTTTTGTCCCAATGCCCTACCCACTGTCCTTTCTGAAGTATTTCTTGTTCCTTCAACATGCCAGCTATGCTCCCACACCTTCCCCCTAGTGTATAAAGCTCTTTCCAAGGTCTCTCATCACTTGCTTCTCTTATCAGGGCTCTGCTACACTATGAGTAGTCAGTGAAGATCTTCTTGAGTACCAAAATTTCACCACTATGGCTGGTACCCCACTCCTACCTGCTACCATATATTTCTTCTCTAGAGCACTTATTGTTATTTGAAGTTCTATGCAATTTAGTGGTGAAAGTTCTTTATTACCCCTCTTATTTACTCCACAGAAGTACATCCCATCAAAGCTATATTTTTGTCTCTCCTTCCCCTTGGTTATACTTTCCAGCATACTAAAAATATCTGAATACATAGTAGGTGCCTTATTGTTGTTGTTGTTGTTATTATTGGTGCTAGAGATTAAACCCAGGGACGCTTTACCACTAAGCTGCATCCTCAGCCCCTTTTATTTTACTTTGAGACAGGGCTACCCTAAATTGCTGAGGGTTACCTTGAACTCAAAATTGTCCTGCCTCAGCCTCCTGAACTGATGGGATTAAAGGTGTGTACCACCACACCTAGCAAATATTTTTTCCTTTTTTTTTTTTAAATAAAAATGAAAGAGTCAAGAAATTTTTAACCTTTCTTTCATGCTTTTCTTTTTATCTTTGTGCTCCACAATGGATAATTTCTTCATATAAATCTTATATCTTAATTACTTTCTTCACTTGTATCTAACATGCTGTTTAAAACATTATTTTTTCAATTTTAATTTCATTTTTTATAAGAGTTTTCTTTACTGATATATAATTTACCCACTATAAAATTCATCTACTGCTGAGAGCCATAGCCAAGTATGGAATGACGCATGGCAATTTCCTTGTCAGCCTACTCAATGTTGCTTAGAGGGAGGACTCTCCATTGTGGAAATGGGCTTGCCTTGGACCCAGGTCATTTGCAGTGACATTGCATGAATGTTTGAGAGTTTTGATTTGAAAGGTGACCTTGCTCGGGGGATTAGGGCGGATCCGGGTTTAGGGTTTAGGGTGGATCTGGGTTTAGGATGGATCCTGCTGGGAATAGGGTGTATCCTGCTGCCTCAGGTGCCCGCTCCTTGAGTTCCCGTTGAGTTCTCACGGGATTCAGAGAGTATTTGGGATGCAGAGCCTGGTGGAGTGTGTGGATTTTCCCAGAACGTGCGTGTAGAGTGCCGGTGAGAGTTCGGGAATAAAGAATTGCTGTTTGAATCTACAAGGCTGTGAGTGGCTCGTGATTTTGTGCCCAGCCAGGCTGCGGCAATCTACGTTTATTTGTTTAAAAAAGTTTTGTTCTTTTTTCCTCTCTACCTGGGATTTTTTTTATAGTAACTTATTTTCTCATCATAACATGTACTGTTTATTACCTTTATAAGTACTGTATTGTAAGAATAAATTCTAAGTCTTTCATATGGTTCTGTTTTCTGAAGTTCATGGGTTGCAGCCCTCTAGGCTGTTGTGTAGCATGTGGTTAGTATTGGACATTGTAAGTTTAGCTTCCTTGTAGCATGTGTTCATCCTGTGCCATCAAAGTGTTCCCTGTCCTGGGAACCAGGGCCTGTGTGTTTGCTTCCGCCTGAAGTCCTTAGGTATACATATTCTCTAGTTCAGTACCAGATTCACCTTAATGTCACATTTTGTGATTCCCATACTACCCCAGGTTCTCAAGGGTAACTAGGATTTTTCCTTACTCTGAACCAGAAGTCATACTCCATTGCTCTTTTTTGGCCAGTGAGAGGTGTTTTTCACATCATCTTTTCTGGAACAGGAACCACTCCTAGAATGTTGCCACCCTTTGCATCACTCCTATGCAGAGCTCCCTCAGTGTCTTCATACTTTCCCTTAACTACTTGACAGGTTTTAAGTGCCTTACTTGTTTCCAGAATTTGAGAATTTCACCCTCTCTAAAATTCTTAGATACTTTTTGGAGTTATGTCTTAGTCAGCACTTCTACATGCATTTGTATAGAGAGGTGTCTTTATTAACTCAATCCACCATATGGGAGTTTAAAAACTCCTTTACTGGGCTGGGGTTGTAGCTCAGGGGTAGAGCCCTTGCCTCACACACATGAGGACATGTGAGGCCCTGGGTTCAATTCTCAGCACCACATAAAAAATATATTTTAAAAAGATATTTTTTAAAAAACTCCTTTACTTTTTTTGAATTAAAAATTCATAGAAATAGGGGCTGGGGATATAGCTCATTTGGTAGAGTGCTTCTCTCACATGCACAAGGTCCTGGGTTTAATCCTTAGTACCAAAAAAAAATTACATAATAAATTCCAAAATTATTTAAAAAGTCAATATTATATATGTTACATCAAATATATATTTAAAATATAGATTCTGGATCTAGTTTACCTAGTGTTGAGTCCTAGATTTTCTATCAAATATTCATTTAACCTAAGTAAATTACTTCATGATCTGTGCTTCCACCAGACCATGGGGATAACTGCATCTATATGCTGAATTTCTTGAACCTCTTAAGGATTTCTGTGAGGGCCACAGCCGAGTCGGGATGACGCATGGAATTTTTGCCAGAAGTAGTGGTTGAGAGGTGACGCCAGCGAGCCATTAAGATGATGACTTTGAGTTCTCACGGAGTTCCCGTTGAGTTCTGGTTGAGCTCTCGCGGGGGTTCCTGAAGAGTTCGTGTTGGTTGGTAAAGTTCCGATGGTGAGAGTTCCAGTTGGTGTGTGGTGTGTTCCTGGAGGAGCCGCGTGGGTGGCGTTCCAGAGAGTTCCCCGGGAGTGTGCTGGTGGTGTTCAGAAATAAAGTTTGTTCCTGCTTGAGTGGCTCGTGATTTGTGCCCAGCCAGACTGCGGCAGATTTCTATGTCCCCAGAGAACACAACATGTCAGGTGCACACCTAACTTTGTGAAAATAAGTACTTGATGTTGCTACCCTCTGCATCACTGTCATATTCAGCTGTGCACATGAAGCCCATATATAAACATTTTTAAATCCAGATGTATTCTTTTTGCCTTATCAGAGCCTACAGTAATGTCTAGCAAATTATTGGTATTCCTAAAATATTTTGTTGAGTGAGAGTTGTAAAAATTTTTTTAAAATATATTAATCTGTTGAAAGAATAGCATGTTTTTAAAATTCATGCTACCAGAACCAAGGTTGTTTACCTGATGAGGAATATAATTTAAAAGTTCAATAATAGAGTTATTATAAGAACAAAGAGCTGGTGGTTAACATTTAAATCAATTAAAGAAAACAATAACTGGGTACAGTGGCACACACCTGAAATCCCAGTGGCTCAGGAGGCTAAGGCAGGAGGACCGCCAGCCTTAAGCAAATCGATGCACTAAGCAACTCAATGAGACCCTGTCTCTAAGTAAAATACAAAATAGGGCTGGGGATGTGGCTCAGTGGTCAAGTGTCTGAGTTCATTTCCCAGTACCAAAGAAAAAAAAAAGAAAGAAAACAAGAATACATATTTCATACATATTGTAATATGTAGATGCATCACATATGAACAATGGATTAATAATTGTTGCTATATCTAAGTCTTCCTAATAAAAATTAGGAGGTGCATATGAAAAGGGTGATAAGGCCCAAGACATGATAACTTCATCATTTTTTATGAAATAGAAAACCTAGTTCTTCAAATTTTTAAAAATATAACTCATAGAAATAAATGCATTTTTATTACCCCACAAACATATGTACTTTCCTTATCCAGCATCTTGAGATATGTGTCTGTAGACAGACAGATATTTGATTGAGGTGAAATGTGTTTTTAATATGGGCCACAACTAAAAAGGCTTACAACCTCCACATTAAATTGGTTTATGACCCACTATTTTGTTGTAACCCATTTTAAAACTCAGTACATTGGACCCTGTGCTTTTTGGTTCTGATAAAAATGTATTAGTTTAAATATATTATTTTACAAACACAGCTTCTGAGAAGTTTTTATAAGGTTGTGTAATATCCATCATCCAAAACACATGCTTCCAAAAATGAGTCAACAAAGAAACAGAAAACACAAATCAAAATGTAAAATAAGACATATTTATTCAAATCAGATGAAAATAGATTAAACATCTTTAATATAAGATAAATATTTGGAACTAGGTTCAAACAATGAGGTCCTGTGCTACTAACAGCAATAACAAAAGAATCAACACAAGTTTGGGATTGCAAGGATTGATAAAAATAATTAGAAAAGCAAAGAGATAAATGAAACATTTTTAGAGTATCAAAAACAGCTCTAGTAGAACCTCTGAGAATTTAGTTAGAAAGATGAAATATATTTTGTATAAGTAGAGAGGGAAATGCAAATGAGAAAATGATAAAAAGAATTTACAGTTTGTATGATTAATGAGAGTTATTTAATACTTTATATACCATTTATACATGAGATGTTTTTACAAATCAATATTATATCAGTCTTCTATTGCTGCCCTAGTTATTCTAAAATTTAGCAGCTTGAGAAACAACATTCATTGTCTTACAGTTGCTGTGGGTCAGGAATTCAGGAACAGGCCAGCTGGACACCTCCACCTCAGGCCTCTGATGAAGTTTTGATCAATATGTTGACTGGGGCCACAATTATTTGAAGTTTTGATGCAGTCTGTAGGATTTGCTTCTAAGATGGCTTGTTCACATATTATGGCTAGGAGGCCACAGTTCCTTAGTACATGCACCTCACTTTAGAGCATCTAGAGTTCACTTACAATATGGCAACTGGCTTTTCCCAAAAAAAAAGAGTGACCTTGAGAGAGCAAACAACATAAAATTGTGTTTGTCATATTCTACCAATCACAAAGAGAAAAAAAAAAAGAGAGAAGCTGATTGTTTAAGGACATGAATACTTGAAAGCAGGAATCATTTGAGCTTACCTTGGAGGCTGCGTCCATGAATTTAAATTTTTTTTCAAAATGCACAAATGCTATATAAATGGCATGTCACAAATTAAGTCATACAAAAGTCAAATAATCCAGGGACATCACATACCTGTAATCCCAGCAACTTGGGGACTGAAGCAGAAGGATAGTAAATTCAAGGTCAGTTAACTTAGTGAGACCCTATCTCAAAAGAAAAAAAATTAAAAGGTCTGGGAATGTAACTCAGTGCTAAAGCACTCCTAGGTTCAATCTCCAGTAAAATAAGAAAAAAGAAATCAGTAAACTTAAAAAAAAAAAAGCTAGTAATAATTTTTAAAAGCAAATATTTTAAATATCTAAATTGCAAATGTATGTCTGAAAAGCCAAGTGCAGGAAAGAACTAGGAGGAAGAGAATACTTAAATTGCTGGTGGGAATCCAGATGATTCCAGCCATATTGGAATTCAGCATTATCTAAGCTGAACTTATGAATTTTCCAAGATCCATTGAACTTTTTCAAATAATCCATCTTCTTTTACCCTAAAGAACTCTTGCATATGTACCACAAAAGTCATGTCCAAGAATTTGTTCAGCCTCATAAGTTGACATAGCAAAATCTGTGAATAAGCTAATTGACATTCATTCAGTTATTTTTGAGTTTTGAATTTTGATTACCTTTTAAATTTTCCATTTTTTTCTGTATTTCCCAAGTTCACTACTATGCAATAATGTCAGAAACAAATAAAAATCCAATGGCTATTAGCATAGAAGCCTAGAAATAGAGCCAAGAATAGGAAGAGAGAGCTGGGAATGTGTTCAATGGAGGGCATCCAGACATAACATTGAGAATATCCCCCCTTACCTTTCTGATCACACATTAAAATGTGACCATGTTTAAATTCAGCTTAATAGTGTACAGGCAATTTCAGTGCCCTATTTAAATGATTGCTCTGGGTATTAAAAGGGCAAAGTGAAACACAGCTCTGTGATGACCCCAGACCTACTGATGGGGTTGGTATTAAATAATAGTATCTTTCCCAGAAAATACAATATTTCCATATTCTATAGTTCTCAGGAGCTACTTTGACCCAGACTTCCTGGAATCTAAAATACATACAGCCGTTATTGCAACAATAATTTTCAAACACCTCAATGGCTCATAAAGTGAAAACCTTAAGGCATCACACAGCTGTTGCTGCCATTAGGAAATGGCTGGATAGAAAACAGTGAGGTGAGTAGTGTTCTCGGTGTTCTTCCTCCCTTCTCAGCAACCCATATCCAGCTTTCACACACCCCTTTCCCAATCCCTTTTTCTCTCATCAGGGTCCTCTGTAGATTCACCCAGTTCCAACCTCCTGCTCTGATTGTCTGCTGGTGCTCTTGACATGGACATGGCAACTGAGGGGTACATCAGGCCTTAGCTTCAGAGCAAGGCAGGCTGCATTCTTATTTGGTCACTGCCATCCACTACCAGGACTGGGAGTTCTGCTTCTTGTGGGGATGATGGGCCTTCTCAAGTTTTTTGATGCCTTAGTTTTTTCTTTCCTACAATGTCTTTATTGATGTTATTCTTAGTTTCTATATACTCTTTAAAAGAAGTCACCTTGCAGCTAATTTAACAGAAGATGTAGACAAGCAAGCCAACAATTAGTGTACATTGTGATGTTCACCTAAAAAAAAAAATCAGTTAGCAATTCTGGAACACTTGTTGAGGCACTGCTATAATGGGGTGTGTACATGTGTGCATATGAGCCATATTAAGCTTACAAAACTCCCCGTTTTATAAATGAGAAAACTAAGAGACGCAGTGATCTAATCTGTCTCTTAAATTCTAATCTCAGAAATCTAGTCTCTCTGCTCTTAAATTCAGCCCTTTATTGCTGTGCTGTGGGAGCACAGAGGATGTATGCCATGCCATTTCTGAACTTCCTTCAGAAGTTGTGAGGAAGAAACTAAGCAGCAGGATTTGAAGAGCATCTGTCACTCCCCAGATCACCAGGGTTCATTCCACTCTTCTAATTCCTCCCTCCATTTTTACTCATTACAAGCTATCATTTCCAACTCTGCACTCTCAAAATCTTCTCTTAGAAAAAATTCTGTTCTTATATCACAAAAGTAGATTAACCTGGCAGGGCCTCCAAATTAGCTCTCACTGTTCATTTACTGAAAAATTGGGTGGAACAGTTTCCAGAACAAATGATAGCCTGCCTGATTACAGCTCAAGTGCCTCAGTCTCCACTGATACTTTCATTGTGCCTAGAGTCAGCTCTCACTCTAACTTAAATCATACCGAGAACAGCAGCAACAACAAAACATCAACAACAGCATCCGTGACAGCTATAGCTCTCACTTATTGAGCACTTTTGCTGTGCCAGACAATACACCAAGCACTTTTTAGTGTTGATATCTTCAATCCTCAGAACAATGAAATAAGGTGGTGCTGGTTATTATAATCTTACAGATGAAAATTTTAAATTAGAGAATAAGCAAGTTGCTTAACATCATGCATGTAGTAAATGGCCTAGCTACTGTGTAATATAAAGCTTGTCTGTCTCCAAAGCCTGTGTTCATAACCATTTAATATACTGTCCACATTTTCTTCTTTCCACCAACTCCTACACTTCTTGCTTGAGAAAAGCATCCCTGGGGGCCTCCCACTCCAAGAAAGCCCATCATTCTTGCAAATATGAGCCCTTTGAGCCTCATGGCAGCCAATCCTGATAAACCCATATCCCAAAGGTAAGAATAAATATGTTTTGTGCAAAATTGGCTCCCAAGCATTTCCAGGCATGTAGTTTTGCTGATTTCACACTTCTTTGAGGCTTTTTGTGTGGCCTTTTCTCACCAATTCCAGAAATAACACCAATTATTCAAAAAAGAGTAGCTACATCTTTAAACACTGTTAATAAAAATGAATATAGTTCTGCATATCTATAAACTACTACCCAAAGTCCTGAGCCTTCAGTTTGTTCTGCTCACTTACTTCCGGGCCTTCAAACCCATCTTCCAGGAATACTCACATATTTCCTCTCACCTCAGCTGTGGGCATGTTCCTCTTTCATACCTTTGTCTTGTTGCCCACTCTGGAGGGTCTTCTCTGACTTCTATCATCCTGAATCAACTCATTCTTGAGATAGTTCAAATTTTTCCTTTTTTATGGTCCTTATTGCAGTCTCATTTTGGAATAGATTGCTTTCCACTTCACACACTCATTGCATTGTGTGTAAGTCACTATAACAGTGTAGTACATACATTTGTGGATATTTTACTTATAAATATGCCACTCCTGTGAAATTTCAGTACTTTATAAAAATCGTGTATGTGCACATGTGTGTAAATGTGTGTGTATGTACTTATTTAGGATTTTACCCTAGGACTTCCATAGTAGAGTCTGTACAGATAAAGAAACTGGGGTAAAAGAGGTTAGTAATTTGTTCATAGATGAAAGATCGTAGAATGAGTTGACATCTGTATGCACATTTTCCTCCAGATGCATTATTCTCATTAGTCCCTGGAATACCCAATACACAATATTTAGTGAATGTTCTGATGAACAGAAGAGAAACACCATTATGGTATATTTGACTTCCCATTTTCCTCACAGAAGGCCTGCTTGAGGATCTTGGGTCTCTTGCTGAGCTCTATCACATCCACCACCACTCAAAATAAAATATTATGAAGTACCATTGTAACAAGAGGACAAAGAAAAATGAAAGCACACTTGATAAGGAAAATACTTCAAAACACCTCTGGGTGCAACAGACTTGTGGCCTGAACTTAGACCTCACCATGTATGATTCCGCTCCAACAAAGAATGATTGAACTTGTTCAATTGACAAGGATATTTGTTTAAAATAATCCTCTTTTTACCGGGTACAAGTGATCTTTTTAAAATCTTTCCTTTTAGATATTTTAAGAAATGTTTCTTTTCTGGCCAGAAAACCTGTTTACTTGGGTCATGTACTTGGCTAACCAAAGAGAACTTGGGATTTTTAATTATATGCTAAATTTGGAATAAATGAATTATAAAGTCTCAATTTCATCAGGACTGATGAGAAAGATCTTTCGTCTATATCTTTGTGTTCCTCTTTGTTCTCTCTTTCTTTCTCTCTTTCTCTCTCTCTCTCTCTCTCTCTCTCTCTCACACACACACACACACACACACACACACATGTCCGCACACACTTCTTACTTCCTCTCAGTACTTTGAGAGGAAAGATTTTAGGGACATTCTGAATATACTGTAGAACACAGGTTTTCACCTTTACCACCTGTGTTAGCACAGTGAGCCCTGCTTCATAGCATTCATGCTCTTGGGTAGCCACTCTCCTCCACATTGAAGAGGGCTGACTTGTGAAAACAGACGAGTTTCATGGAAATGGTGGACAGTGACTTCAAAGACAAGGTCGTAAGATACAATGTGCCTAACATCTTGCTTTTGTTGGGATCACCTTCTGTTCTGGCATATCAAGAAGACAGTCAAGCAGCCCTATGAATAGGATCATGTGTTGAGAAACTGAGGCTGTTTGCCAATATCCAGCAAGGAACTAAGGCCTCATGTGAACAGGCATATGGATGAGCCATCTTGGGAGTGAATTCTCCAGACCCAGTCACGTGTTCAGATGCCATAACCAAGGCCAACACCGAAACTGCAACCTCAACTAGAGATACAAGCCACAACACCAAGATAAGCTGTTCCCAAATTCCTTAGCTGCAGAAACTACACAACCAGTGCTTATTGTTTTAAGTCAGAAAATGTTAGGGTCATTTGGTATACAGCAGTTGATAACTAATACACAATTCAGTGTTGTTGGTTAATTTCTCAATTCCTTTCTACTCATTATCACAATTTTATCCTATCAATAAGCCTTGAGAACAATACTGTTATGATACATTAAGACTAAGGGTAGTCACACAGATATGATGAGATTCCAATGAATTTGAATCCAAATAAGTCTGCTTTAAAATATAAGCCCTTCTCTATTATGTGGAATCATATAATGATCTATTTTTGTCAAAGCACACAAGTAACAGCAAGAACAGATGCTTATCATCATGGCAATTGATCTACAAGTGTTTCCTATGCCAAGAAATAAAATATTGCTTAGGCAGAGTGTTCAGTATTTCAAAAGACTTGCTTTTTTATTTTTACTACCTTTTGAACTACTGAGAAAAAATAAGCATTTAATACAGCCAACATAAAATTCATATGGTCTGTATTATGTGGTGAGTTATCCAAAACCTTCTCTCTCCATAGTCACTATGGGGCTATTATTTGAGGAAGTCATAATTCTAATACCGTACATTAGATTAGACTAAACTTATGAGCTGAGATTTGACTACTAATAGAAGGTTTTTGTACCACCACACTTCCTCTTCTTAAACCAAAGCAACACCAACTGGCAATCACCAGAACCAGTGTAGCCCCTCCTAGGTGAGGCAGCTGCTCTAGCAGGACCATGAGACTTCCAGAAAGAACATGTTTAGGTTTTGCATTTCTAGTGTACTATCATCTGTCTCCATAAGGTTGTGAAATTCCAGAAAGGGCAAACAGAGAAGCAACTTGGGAATAGTACATTCTGTGGGAAGACGTTGATATAAAAAATAATAATGATGACAGTGAAAAACCTTATATAACAATTTTAAGTTTATAAAGTCTCTACATATATTTGCTTTCAGGATGATTAAAATTCTATAGGAAAAGATGACAATGGCAAAGATGATTAAAATGTCATCTATTATTATTCCTGCTTTACATATGAGAAAATTAAAGCTCAGGGAAATCAAGGAATTCACTCAAAATCAGTCAGCTGATAATAGAACCTTGCTTTAGTCACTTTTTTCGCTGCTGTGACCAAAAGACCTGACAAGAACAATTTTATGGAGTTTATTTTTTGTAGTTTATTATCGCATTCACAGTGTCAGAGCTCTCAGATCATAGATGGCTGGCTCCATTCCTCAGGGCCCAAGGTGAGGCAAAACACAATAGCAAAAGAGTATGGTGGAGGAAAAGAAGGTATGGACGTGGCCACCAAGAAGCAGAGAAACTAAACTTAGCTCACAAAATATATACTCCAAAGGCATGCTCCCAATAACCCACCCCCTCTGGTCACACCTTACTTGCTCACAGTCACCACTCAGATAATCCCTATCAGGGAATTAATGGACTGATTAGGTTAAGGGTTTTATGACCCAATCATTTCACCCCTGAACCTTTTGCATTGTCTCACACATGAGCTTTTGGGAGACACCTCATATTTGAACCATAACATTCCACACCTGGCCTCCAAAAGTTCACAAACATTTCACCATGAAAAATATACTTAGTCAATTTCCAGGAATGACCATAGTCTTAACAGTTCCATTCCAAGAATGTCCAAAAGTATAAGTTCCAAGTCTCCTCAGAGACTCAAAGCAAACTCTCAGTGTGAGCTCCAAAAGCAAGTTCACACATCCAATATATAAAGGAACAAAGTAAATATTTCCATGTAAAAAAAATAGGGGCATACACAGAAAGGATGGGACCAAAGCAAGATCAAAGTCCAGCTGGGCAAACAAGCCCTGTAGATCCATGCCCAACATCTAGGGTGCATTGCATTTGATATTCTTTTCAAATAGCTTGTGTAACTCTGCCCCTATGGCTTTGCTGGTGGCAGCCCACATGACCCCTCTCTCTTTTTACTTGTCTCTGAGTGATTCCTGCAGCTTTCCTCAGCAGATGTTCCATGGTACTGGCATTTCTTAATCTTGGGTGTCTCTGCTGAAGATTCAGCTTCCTCCTCACATAGCCCTCACAGGGGCTGCCTACAGGGACTCTGACCCTGTGGCACTTTGCTTGACCTCCCAGGCCTACCTTTGAAATCTCAGCGGAAGCCTCTATGAACCCTTAAATCCAGCATCCTTCAATCCTGCAGAACTAGCACCACGTGGTTAATGCTAAAATGTGACGCCATCTCTAGCAGTAACCAATCCTCCAGGGATCATGGCTTCGGCATGCTCTGAGTGCCTTGGTAGCTGAGCATGGTGAAATAACTTCCTAGGCTACCCTTTGCAATCAGGGTGTCCCACTGGTCTCTTCTCAAAGGAATTTTTACTTTTACACCCTCCCTTGAACCTGAGATGGGTGTGGTCCTGACAATACCCAAGATGCCTTCATGTCATCTTGCTTATTGTCTCTGGGCAAAGTCTTTAGAATTTCTTTAGCGGCTGTAATGTCTTTAAAACTACAGCTATCTTAGACCCAGTTTTACTCCATTTTCTGTCCAAATTGCAAGTTTTTCAAATGGTCCTGCTTTGCTTTCTGCTCCCGATTATCACAATAAACTTGACTAAAAGTCTCCGGCAATACCCATACCACCCCCTGAATGCAATGCTGCCTAGAAATTTCCTTCGCCAGATTAAGAGGCCCATGTTCCTTATATTTATGTCCTCACAGAAATTCTCAAGACATGGATAAAATGCAGACAACTTCTTAGTCAGAGCATAACACAAATGGATTCTAGTCCAGTTTCCAATAGATTCCTCTTTCTCTGAAACCTCATGAAGCAAATTTAAGGTCTACAATCCTATTTGGCATTCTGGTCTTCAGAACTCCCACCAGGATTGCACATGAAGGTTCACTGATAACATTCTAAAGGTTTTCCAGCTTGCATCACTAAACATTCCAAAATTCCTCCCACAAATTTCAAAAAGCTTCAAAATTTCTGAACCATGTGATCAGGTTAGTCACAGCAATAACCCTGATTCTCAGTACCAATTTCTGTGTTAGTCAGCTTTTTCTCTGCTGTGACCAAAAAACCTAACAAAAACAATTTTAAGAAGGAAAAGTTTATTTTGGAGCTCACAGTTGCAGAAGTCTTAGTCAATAGATGGCCAGTTCTATTCCTTGGGTCCCAAGGCAAGGCAGATCATGGCAGAAGAATGTTGCAGAGGAAAGCAGGTCTGCACATGAGCAACAATAAATTGAGAGACACTAAACTCAGTTCACAACATATAAAGTCTGATGGTATGCCCCTGTACCCCAATGTCCCACCTCCACCAGTCACACCCTATCTGCCTAAAGTCACCACTAAGTTAATCCCTATCAGTGGATAAACACACTGATTGAGTTAAGGCTCTCATAACCCAATCATCTCACTTCTAAATCTCGCATCATTTCACTTATGAGCTTTTAGAGGACACATCATATCTAAACCATAACAGACCTGAAACTCAAATCCAAGGCTTCAGACTTTATACACAATGCTTCTTCCAGAATTTGACTTATGTGTCAATCATCTTTGTACATGTCACCATAGGCAGCACATTACCCTGCCAATAATAGGCCCTCAATATATTTTCATTCCACTGAAAATGAAATGGAGCTTTTATTACAAATAAAAGAGGAAATATGCTTTCAGGGAGCTAGTGCTGTTGGTAGCTTTGCCCCCCCTTCTTCCCTCTTTGAATAGTGAGCAAGCAAACAAAAGATGAGGTGCACTGAACTGTCATGGAGCTAGATTTCATGATGACATCCCAAATGGAGACACATTTTCTCATCTTTCTTATTTCATTCTTGCTCTTAAAAAAAAAAAAAAAATGGTAGGACTATTTCATGAAGAACATTACTCATTCACTGGATCATTTATTACAGGCATGAAGGTCATCTTGATGAACCCTACCCCCTCCCCTCCCTGCACATTATCATTTGAACAATCAGAATGAAGGTGAGTTGGGGCAGCATGAATTTCCCAAGAACTCCCAGCTCTTTCTGACTGTTCTGGTCTCAATTCAGCACAGCTTTGGTAATAAACATCTCACAAAAGAAGTTGCTTTCATTCAATTGCACTATCTCCAGACCCATTAATTAAAGCCAAGATCCAAGATAATCTCAGGATACTTATATGAGGACTAGGTCAGAATTCTATTTTAAGAGGCAAATTACAATTTAAATGAAGGTGTGAGCTCTTATTTTTCTCCTCTCCTACCTCCTTATTCCTTTCCCCTCCTTCACCCTTGCTCCCAGAAGTAGCACAAACATTGTTAAATGTTTCACTGCTAAAAATAAAAAGATCTCATTCAATGTGTGTGTCCCTTGTCAAAATCTGTTTATCACAATTAAAGTCTTTTTGAAAAGTTAATAAACACTTTCCCTGTGTTCTCTGCACAGAAAAGTAATATCTTAACCTAAATGTGTGGCAATCTCCCTGCTTCAGAATTGGCCTGTGTGTGTCTATGCATGTAACTTGGAACTGCAACCAAAATTCACATGTACTTCATTAAAATAAGGTTATTATACAAATAATTCTTATCTTTTTAATTCTTTCTTATGTCAGAAGACAAAATTTCAATACATGTTATTTTCTTTAAAAAGGGAAAAAAATCACATTGTGAAAGAGATCTTTGATTTATGTTACTTTGTGTGGGTGGAAACAGTTTTATTTAAAAAGCATACTGCATTTTCATGAAAATATAAGCTTAGAAGCAGGCTTGAGTTGTCCAGATTCAGAGTTCTTATTGATCAATGAGCCTCAGTTTTCTTTTTTTTTTTTTTAAATTATTCCTTAGCATTAGTCTTATTCTCAACCTAATTGTGGCTTTTCTCCAAGGAATTTAGGGTTTTTAGAACTATATATTCAAACCATTAATATCCAAAGGACTCCTGGTGAACTCCACAAGAGTCAGTACTGATATAAATTGTACTTTCTATGCAAAAAAATAGTCTTTAGCCACTAAGTACAATGGCTATGGTTTCTGAGTATATTTCTAAAATGATTTAAATACCTCATAATATAAGAATGAACTTAAATGAATACACTTAAAATACTGCAAGCTTGTTCATTAATTAGCATAACCTTTAAACTTCTATTGTTAACTAGACCCCATTTTGAAATTTGGACTGAAATTCTCATAGCTTATTATAGTCATTATAGCTTATCATTGAGACATGATACAGTGGAATTCCATCACACATGCAAATTATATGGCCCTAATTTTCTCACAGAAGGCCAATCTTCTTTAGTATTTTCGTATATTTTTAAACAGCCATTATGAAAGCTGAAGATTATACTTAATTTGGCAAATGGTTGTTTTTTAACTATAGGACTAAAAATAGGACTTTACCAAATCTGCTGTGTTTGCATACTAGTCTACATTCTGTTGTGATGATAGCAAATATCAGACTATTAACACCAAAGTAACTGACATTTGTGATTGTAACCAAATGGTGTTATAACTGTGGGGTGTTCTCCCATTAAAAATGCTATTTTCCTGAATTTTCATTGAGTGTCAACAAATGATTATTTAAAGAGATTTTTACAGATTTAGAATTGATCATGAAGGATCAGTAAAAAACAGGTTGACAATCTATGGCGTAGTTCCAAGATAGCTGGCTTTGTTACGTCAAGACTGAACTATTCTTACCAAAGGGCAGTAAATATAAAATTCACAGAGATGTTATTAAAGACTTTGAAACAATATTAAAAGATTAGCGGTCACTCACATGTAATACTTAACTTGAATTGGTTGACTTCAAATCAATACAAAAATTCTATGCATATTGTCTTTTTATGTCCTTAAACCATTTTTTGATGTGAGTAGGACAATTTTATAACTTTAGTAAATCCAATATCTCTGAAACAACTTTGTGATTTTGTTTCCTTAGAGATTGAGCTTCTGGGTTTTGGAGTTAGCAGACCTGGATTGCACTTGAACTTTTAGGCAGAAGGTAGTAAACTTGAAGAAAGCTGCTTATCTTTCTTTATTTGTACAAAAGAATAAAATAAACTTTATTGAACTTCTGTGAGGATTAAATGAGGTATGGTATACAAAGGTTCAAAATAGACTTGTCTGGCACATAGTAAAATTATTATTATGGTAGTGAATTTATCTACCAATTTATAGGTAGCTCAGTCATCAGAAATATTTAAGTGTGGACATTAATTTTATTTCACAATTGGTATCAATTCAAGTATCACAAGATTGACCACAGAGGTATTGAAAATATTAAATAAGAAATTTCATTCTTAGAGCAGCTTATCTCACAAACACACTTGACCACACATGAGCACATAAGCACACACAGAGACATGCCCTCCTGTAAGTAGTAATTGCTAACTTCCTGTAAATGTACAACTATCTCCAGTAGGAACTTTTAACAGACTACAAGTAGATCTTGGTGAGGGAACCAAAAATTGTAGACTCTCTTCTTCTAAGTTATGTTTCTTACTTTTTGAAATGCAGCTCAGGTGATGGACTCCCAAATAGTATTGACTTCCCCTCTATCCTAAATAGTCCTCAGAATTTAAAAAGGTATCTGGAGTTATTTCCTACTTGTTGCATTTAACTTTTTGTCACTGTGTTCAAAAGACCTGAAACAAAAATAACTTAACAAAAGAAAGTTTATTTTGGCTCACATTTTCAAAGGTTCAGTCCATGGTCTGCTGACTCCATACCTCTGGACCAAAGAAAATCATGGTGGAAGGGTGTGGCAGAAAATCATGGTGGAAGGGCATGGGAGTGGAAAGTGGCTCAGAAGAAGGCAACAAGGAAGCATACAGAACTCTGCCCAACAAGGACAAAATAAATGTAAACCCAAAGGCACACCCTCGGTGACCTATCTTCTTCCCCTACATCCTACCTGCCTACAATTACTGCCCAGTTAATCTGTATTAGTAGATGGATCTACTGATCAGATTATAACTCTCAATCTAATTATTTAACCAATGAAAATTCTTGCATTGTCTCACACATGAACTTTTGGGGGACATCTCATGTCTATACCATAACACTACCATTTGTAGATATAAGAGGCTTCAGAGACAGCTCTGAATTGTAGTCTGAGCTCTCCCAACTAACTTGCTTTGTGATTTGGGCCTCTGTTTTTTCATTTATAAAGTGATAATATTAAGTCAAAGGTTATTATGAGAGTTAAAAAGAAACTCATTTTTAAATGAATCCTAGCTCCCAGTACAGTAAATTATTATTTATTTTTGTTAAATACCTGCATTGGCTTTGTCATGTATCGAGTAAGCCAAGTCAAACTATGTCCCCAGAATTCCCTTCTGGCATGTTTCCAGGTAGGGTCAACTACAGAGTTTGTTTAATCTTTTAAAGGCGTCAGAGGATAGAGAGGAAGTAGCCTTATCCCAATTATTTAATCAAACTCGAGGTAATTAAAGTCCCTAATCAATTGACTTTCAATTAAACAGATTATTTTGGGTGGGCCTGACTAAATCCATTGAAGGCCCTTTAAAAGAAAACTTAACTCTCCAAAAGAGGAAAGGAAGGAAAGAATTGGTCTATGGCTAGTCCTATGGATAGGCTCAGCTTATCTTCCTGTCTGTTCATGATTCACCCAAAATTAATTACATAAATATTGTCAGAAAGACAGATGGATGTTATAGACAGGTATCTATTTTCATATAGACATTTATGATGTGTGTGTGTGTGTGTATGTGTGTGTGTGTGCTTTACTGGTTGTTTTTCTCTAGTTGAAGTTTGACTAATGCAATGCCCAGCCTAAAACTATTTTTCACTTTATTGAGACACCACCACTGTGCCTGATTGAGAAGAGCAATGATAAACTGAACCACAGAGTTAGATTCAAGGTGGGAGTGTCCCAAGTCTAACTCTGGTTAGCAGTATGTAAATACAGGCAAAATTTAACCTTATAAGTGAAAGTGTGAATGATAACTCCACCATGTTATCAGCCACATAATGGGACTTAGTAAATATTACATCCCTTTCCTTTTCCTTTCCCAGAACACAAGGTTTAAAATGGATAAAATGACATGAATGCATTTAATTTTATTAACTTAATGAATAATATTTTTGCATTTTTTATGTACAAAAATTCTTAAAAATGATTATAAACATTGACTAATTCAATCCAGAAGTAAGCCTCCAAAGTAACTAATATTATAATCACCTCCACTGTAGAATCCAAGGCAAAGAATGGTTAGGAAACTTGCCTAAGGTCACATAATAGGTAGATTAGAGCCCAGGAGGTCAGACTCCAGAGCCAGTGGATGTTCCTGGCTACTATGCTAGATTAAGTATGTGAAAACCACATACATTTATGAAAGTATAAATGCAGTTCAAATTAAAGTATTACTGTATCACTTTGTAGAGACCCCATAACACAACACCACAAGCAGGAGAGCAGATGATTCTGAATGCCTGAAGTCCAAGACCAGGTTGTTGGGAGTGCTGATTTTTTCTGAGGCCTCTCTTCTTGGCTTTTATCCTCTCTGTGCCCTAACAGGGTCTTTCCTCTCTGCATGTAATGGCTAGTGTCTATGTCTAAATTTACTCTTCCTTTGAGGAAACCAATTGGGTTGGGTTGGTTTAGGGCCCACCCTACTGCCTCAGTTTAACTTAGTCACCTCTTTCAAGTTCCTATTTCCAAATGGAGTCATAATTTGAGATACTAGAGGTTACAGCCTCAACCCATGAATCTGGGTGGGCAGGACACAACTCAGCCTATAACAATTATTAATAGCTAATATTTGCACTACTATTAAAATAATAATTTACTCACATTAATATGGAGCAATTGTCTAGTAAGAGTTTGAGCAACAGATAAATGGGGAATAGCCAATCCTAAAGTGGGCTGGAGGCTCTAATCATTCTTACATAAGTACTGCATTCTTGAAAATTGTAGACTATTTTGTTACTCCTTAACTTATCAATATCATATCTTGTTTAAGGAGAACTTAGGAAATTGCAGAGCTTGTTATTTATGTATTCATTATTTGATTTTAAATTTTCCTGCTTCCCAAAATGTTTTTCTTTCATCCAAAGAAAAGGCTTATAAAGCCACAAATTTCAAACTTGTCATGAGAGAAATCAGTGCCTTTAGGAGCCTGAGAAGTTTTCTTATAAGAAAGGAAGGAGCGAAACAGGGTGAAGGATAACGAATAAGAAAGATAGCATCCAGAGGGAATTTCAAAATGTGTTTGAAGCTGGGAAGAATAGATTGGGGACAGGCAGAGCAGCTTACCATTTCAATAACAAGAAGACTTCACATTTATAACAGTCACAAAGGAAGGACACATTCCTTCTGCCTTTCAGTCATCACATGTGATTTTTGAGAAAGATAATCTCTAAAATCAGCAAATGATCTCCCAGTTTGCATATGAGCATTGTTTTAACCAGCATTCCAAGGGTTGATTTGTTTAAAATATAGAGGAGAAACCGTGAAGGAGGAAAAGAAGTATTTATTTATTTATGCAGTTATGTATTTATTTACTTAGAGTGGAACTGCATCAAACCCAGGGGCACTTTTCTACTGTTGCTACATCTCCAGTCCTCTTTAATTTTTATTTTGAGACAGGGTCTTGCTAAGTTGCTGAGGCTGACCTCCAACTTTCATCATCCTGTCTCCGATTCCCAAGTTGCTAGAATTACAAGCTTGCACCATCACACCTGGTGAAGCTTCAATTTATTGAATACCTCCTACATACTAATGAAAATAGCTAACATTTATTGCATATTTAATATATTTCCAGTCAATGTGTACTTCACAGGTCTATTCATTTTTCTTCACAAAGAACTGATATGGTAGGGTGCTGTCATATTCCTCATCTTACAAATGAGGAAAGAATGTTAGGGAAGTAAAATATCTCATTCAGAGTATAAACAGATGTGGGGCTATGTGCTTAAAGACTGTAAAGCAAGTCCTACTTGATTCTCTCATCACTTGAGTATGCTGACATTAGTCCATCATACCAGTGAAGAAGCCTAAACCAAGAAGGCTTAGATAACAATAAGTTTTAGGTCACAAAGTTAACAAGTAGGATGAGAATGGGGATCTAGGTCCCTGCAACTCCAAGGTCTCTTCCTAAGAATACCAAACTGCCTTTCCTAATGTTTGTCTCAGGAAGGATGATACAGGAAAACAACACTATTAAAATATTCCTTCATTATTTGGCTAAGAAAGCAAAATCTTTTTTTATCCTAAAAAAAAAAAAAAACCAGCTTTTTTTCTGATTAGAATATTTATAAAGGTTAATGAGAAACAAAATGAACTGAAAGCCAACAGGGAAATATTCCCAGTTGTAAACATCAAACCTCTACATTTTTTTACCATACCAAAAAAAAAAAAGAAATCCCAAGTTAAAAAAAAAAATCCATCAGCTGAGCAACACATTTACTATTTTCTTTCACAATTTTTTGATCGGCATTGACGGAACACTGACATCATCACTCCATACTCCTGTGAATTCTGATAGATGATGAGGAATATGGTCACCACCCCTACAGGGAGGACCTTCCCATAAAATCAAGCACATCATATATGATCTCACATGTATTTCTCCATTAAAATTATGAGGATGTTTTCATATTTTCTCAAAAGGTGAAACATGGGTAAAAATGAATGAAATTTTTGTTTGTTTTCTTAATGAGCACAGGCTTTTGAAGAGCTGATACTTTACAACCCATAGAGACCCCATTCTCACTAGGCATACTCATAATCCTTAAGGCAAAGTCCCTGGGGGGACACATCATCTTGGGCAACCTTGATGATCACAGTCATAGCTAATCTCCTTCAAGGTTTTTGGGGAGACCATAGTGAGAGAGCCATGTTGATTCAAAGTAGAGAATTCAGGGCAAATTTCCTTGGCCCATGAGAAATCTCTCAACAGGCTGCCAACAGTTATATCAATCTATTAAACTATCTTTTACTAAAGCTAGTTCTCTCTTACACTGACAAGAAAAATGAAAAGCAGTGGGGCGGGGGCAGATAACAACTTGCTCTAGGTCATAGAGCTGGCAACTTACAGAATTCTTTATCTAACCAATGTCATTCTCTCCATTGCCCATATATGCCTCTACTCCAACTTTCTTCCTTACTAAACTCAGGAGGTATCACAACATCCCAAATACCTAAAACAGGACACCCCATGTCACTTCTTCCCCTTGGTTTCCCTCTGCCATTCATCATACTGCCTCCTTCCCTATTTCTATTTATGTTACCAACTTTTCTTGCAAGTCATACAGATTCCAAACCATAGACTTATGTTAAATTCTTCCTTCTTGTCAAGTCCTACTAATTCTGCTTCAACACCATCTCCCAAATTTGTCCCCTTTTAAGCATCTCCACTGTCCACGTTAAATGCAGGACCTCTTGACCTACATCTCACCTACTCTATCACAGTGGCTTGCTAATGACTCTCCTGTCTTCTGGTTTCTTGTGCTCTAATTCATTCTTTCTCAAATACATACTTACTCCACAACCAATGTAATCTTCCTAATCTCTCAGTATGCCACTCCTCTGATCACAAACCTTTTTTCTTCCAGGTATCCCAAGTGATTTCCACTCCATTTTCAAAGCTAAATATCAAATATTCCATAAGTATGTTCCATTCCATAAATTGGATATAATCTTTAAAATTCATTGGTTTTGGTTTATAATTTAAGTAGCACATCTTATGACTCTTAATTTTGCTCATCCCAACCTTATGAATTGTATTTTTTTAGAAACAGAGACCATATCCCATTTTTCCACCTTTGATCATACATAATTGTTTCTTTATCAAATAATTAATATTTTTTCAGGTGGGTTCAACTTATTGGGCTGGGATTAAAGTATCAGGGATCAAAATCCTCAGGTATAAATGACAGAAAACATATTCAGAAGAACATTACCTCACCTCACTACACCTTATTGAACACCTATTAACTCTGAGACACTGAGGTGCTCAGAAAGTAAAGGGGGTGTGACTTCTTGGGTGTGTGTGGATCCTGCTACTGGGTAGAATTCTCTCCAAGAGGGAATCAGATGCCTATCAAACAAGGCAAGGATGGTAAGTCACACTCTAGAAAAGAAAATCCAGGTGAACCAGAAGGAAGAGACAACTCAATGTCTCAGGAACAAAAATCTGACTTTCTTAAACCAATCCTCACTGATTGGTCTATTATTTTTTAAGGCCCTGGGAATAAACAGTACCAGACTTCTATCAAATACTCACTTTGAGGATATGTACACCCATAGCTTATTTCTCTCCCTACAGGTTTTCTTCTTATAAATGATAAAAAATGGCATCCCACTACCACAATAAGCAACATGACTTCATCACATGACCCCTTGCAAAGAGAAATTGCAGGAAGGTAAAAGAGTTTCCTAATATAGGTAATCTCACCTTTAACAGATACTACAGTGAACATGCATGTGAAAGGGATGAGAAAAGTATCATAGCACAAAGGCTGCAGTACTGCAAGGAATTCAAATAGTTGTGTTAAAATGGATATCATATCAGACATATGCTTTTTTTATTTTTTGGGTAGGAGCTCTGCAGACCAAATTGCCAACAGGAATGAATTTTAATGACTAGTTTATAACCTCTGAGATGCTTGAACATCTAACACAGTTGTAGTTAAAATGTAATACTGTTATAGCTCACTGCAATTAAGAATTCTGCAGGGAAGCTTCCATGCTGGAAAACTCAAGTTTGCTTCACATTGGGAGACTAAGCAATTTCTGATCATTTAAGATGAAATGTATCTAATTCATTGATCTATAAATGTTCACAAAAGATTTGATCCCCAAACATTGAATGACATTACTAAACAATTCAGCTTTCTCCATGGGATGAATGTAAATATCAACATAAAAACTTGACATTTATTCTGGTTTACATTTTTTTTCCCTTATGTATGAACATAGTCATTTTTCTAAATCACTTGGGTCCTGAAAGCACAGTTAGGTAAACATTACAAACCTAAAATGCAGGTGCCAATACAAGCGTTAGGTCATGAAATAGCTGTTCAGCAGCCCACAGGCAGCCTCACTTACCACATTCAAATATGTTGTAGTCAACTCCCTCGGTAGTACCTCCATTAAAAAGTGTGATTCAGGTAATGGTTTGCTTATTAGTAGGGGAGGAAGTCCTGATATTATGAAGAGTTATATAGAGTTAGTCACGACTGCTTTTAACTTTCACTAACATCAAAAACTATTTCCCATAAACCCTTGGACAATAGGGAATGAAAATCAAATGGCATTTAAATCCGTAGCTCACAAGTATCCTTTTTTTGTTTTAAGAGAAGACAAAATCAAGACTTCATATAAAAATCAAACGAAATTTATCCATTAGACCAAGATCTGACTATGCACAGAGAAAACATTCAAACTCTTTGAAACCACCTTCAGGTTATTCCTTAGTTAAAGCAACATATTGTCAAATGATCTCTCTTCAAACAAACTGGTATTCTCTGGTGAGCTATTCTCTATGAAGAAACATGTTTTTAGGTTGATTCTCTTCTCAGTGACTATCTTACTAGAAAAAGGACTGTAGACATGACCCCACAGTAGGGAAATTTGTTTTGAGATGAAAAGGAAGAAAACCTGAGCTGGAACACAGTACAGGGCCAGTCCAAGAACATGGCTAGTGAAGGCTCACTCACAGTACATTTATTCTGGAAGAATGTAGAAGACTGTCAAGGAAAGACTGTTACCACTGGAAGATGGGGTTGGTGTACACAAACAAAATGCACCCAATTTGTAATATTCATAGAGGAAAACTTGATAAGGGCTCCATGAGACCTTAAGAAGACGTAAGTAATAAAATGCATTATTTACAATAGTATCTACATAATGACATATCCGTAAAAAAGAAGAAAAAAGCCCCAATTAAAGTATATGGCATTTTTCCTGGAAGCTAGTATTGGAAGAGGTAATTTGCCATAATCCCTGAATTCTACACTCATTGCTAGTTGTACTATGAATACAACATAATAAATGGCCTTTACTAGGATCTTTCTCAGAGTTATACTTCAGCAACAACTTTGAAGGATGAAGGAATGTCTCCCGCTGGGACTGATAGCATACTCACTTACAGTTTATTACAAAATGATGAGTGTTATTATTTTGACATGAGGTGTCCCCTAAAAGCTCATGTGTGAGATAGTGCAAGAAAATTTACAGGTGAAATGATTAGGTTTGAGAGTATTAACCAAATCATCAAATTAGTCCCCTGATAGGGATTAACTGAGTGGTAACTATAGACAGGTAGGGTATGGCTACAGGAGGTGGCTCATTGGAGCATGCTTTTGTGGTATATATTCTGTCCTTGGTGAGAGAAATCTCTCTCTTCTTCCTCCTCCCCGCTCCCTCCTCCCTCCTCCCCTCTCCTCCTCCTTCTTCTTTTGCCTGGTTCCATGTCCTGAGCCACTTTGCTCCAACACAATCTTCTGACATGAAACTCTGCCACATCTTGGACCTAAAGCAATGGAGCTGGCTGTCTATAGGCTGAAATCTCTGGAAATATGAGCCCCAAAATAAACTTTTTCTCTTGTAAAATTGTTCTTATCAGGTCTTTTTGTCACAGCAATGAAAAAGCTGACTAGAACAGTGAGCTTCCCAGATTTATGTTCTTTAGCTACAGTGAAATCTGACTGTGTGCACAGCACCCACATGAACATTATCACAAGTTTCCATGTGAGATCTGGACACTTCATAAGAAAGACTGATATACAACTCATGCTTCCAATGTTCGCTATACCATGAGACCTGAAAAGTCCTTTGTCTCTGATTCAGGAACTATGTATCTTCTCAGCATCTAAAACATACTAACTCATTAGCTAACAGGTAAGGATAAATCTTAGACCTGACACCTAATAATTTAACAAAAGTAGCCATTATTATTGCTGAAAAGTATGCATTCTAACAATTTTGCTAGAAAGAAAATATGGAAGGATTAGGGATGCATTCCAAAATTTAGAATGAATCATGAAAGCTTTTATATCCTAGGTACCTATATGACTGAACATATTGTGCAAAGCTACATAGTGTACAACAACAGAAATGAAAAGTAATGCTGCAATTGTCTACAAAGAATCAAAATGCATTCTGCTGTCATATATACCTAAAATTAAAATTAATTAATTAATTAAAAAATCTCAGAGTCTCTGTTTTCTCATCTATCAAAAGGGGATTCCAATAATATTTGTCTTGGTCCATCTTGTAAATTTCAGTGCTAAACATAAAATAAATGCCTAATGAATGTCGTAGTAAATTATAAGAATTCAATAATGTAAATAACTAAATTCCTTAATTAATATATATACACATATATAATCATTACACTACAGTACAATTCAATCAGGCAAATAAAGCTTAAGGATCATACTTTCATCTAGTCAGTCTAAGAGGCAAAATCAGGTTTACCTGAAGAGTTTGCTTCACACATAGTTTTGTTGTTGTTGTTACTACTATATTTTCTAATATAAGAACTAAGATAGTTACAATGCTTTACTATTATAAAACACTTTATATATATTAATATTGTCTCATAAGCAGCTCCATGAGATAGATACTCCTATTATTATCCCTAATTTGCAAAGAAACTAAGAAACAAAGAGGTAAATAACTTACAATAAACATCCAGCTGATAAATCAAAAAAATTGAACTGAGATAATATTTTTCCAAAGACTACTCTTAACTAGCACTTACGTCATTCTAGAAAATAATAGTCAATAATAGACTATAAAAAGGAAAACTAATAATTTTTAATCTGTGGTCAAATACCTCTGCAAAATTATCTCATATAATTTTCTCTTGTTGGGCAAGTATTGTCATCACCATTTTCACAAATAAAGAGACTGAAACTCAGAAGAAATGCATAACTTAGCCAAAGTCACACAAGTAGGAAGTTGGAAAAACTGGAATTTGAATTCAGGGTTGATTTTTTTTCTGAACTCCACGTTCTTTCTGCTACATAATGGTGTCTATAGGACACTTGAAGGAAAGCATGTGGCTGCAGAAGACAAGTTTTTCTAGCAAAATTTTTTGTCCTTTTATACTTAAGAAAAAAAGGGAAACAAGTAGAAACTGTCCAAATAGGTAATCTTGTCACTAGAGGCTTTTCATGCCATTTGAAGATTTTTGAAAATATACTTAATGTTGTATGAAGTAACTACTCTTCCCAAGTCATTATCAACCAAGTTGTTATTGTTTTTTTAAACCTTTAATGGGTATTTTTTTTAACACTCTACTTGATTGTCATAGAATTAGCAATGGTTTAATTCTAGAAATAACTCTTTTCTAAATATCTAATTTATGCAGGGCACAATTGTGCATGCCTTAATCCCAGCTACTTTGGAGGTTAAGGAAAGAGGATCACAAGTTCAAGGGGAACCTTGGCAGCTTAAAGAGACACTCTCTCAAAATTTAAAAAAAAGAAGTAGAGATATAGCTCAGTGGTAATGATGTCCTGGATTTGATTCCTAGTGCTGAAAAAACTGTAAATTATATTAGTATGTTTAACCTGTTTTAGGGTCATTTAAGATGACAGAAAAGTAAAGCTTGAAGAGATTCCTGAAATAACTTAAACTCCCCTTTCTCAGAAGAGACAATTGACCTTCCCAAGGTTATATACAAACCAAAAGGCAGCAAGAAACTGTCACCTGGGTTTTGGTAGATTGAAGAGCTGAAAAGAGCTTATAATTAACACCACATACATTTCTATACTTTTGCAAATCTGAAAAAAAATTTTCCCTCAAAAAAGGAATATAAAATCCATAAAACTGACATTTTTTCCTCAACCATTTTCAATTTCCAAAGAATGTGGGGAGGGGAGTGAAGTAGGAAAGAGGAGGAGGGAAAAAAAAATGGAAGAAGAGGAGGGGGAGGAAAAAGTGGAAGAGGAAGAAAGAGAAAAATTCTAGGCATAGTACAGTAAACATTCCATATCCTATACCTACATCTGCCAGCTGCAAAGGTTATATTTTTTCTCATTTCTTTAGCTGTAGCTTTATATGTTTCCACTGGAATGGAGACACCCCCCTCCAAACACACATACCACGTTTATATATATACACATACACAAAGTATTACATATGTAGTCACTTTCCTTTATTTGTAGTAGTTATTTTCTACAAAGTCACTAAATTGGAGAATGGTGAATAATTTCTCTAAGAGGAAATACATGCTAAGGATTTTGTGTGGCTCTGATCATATTTTTCTGAACCAATCAGAACATAACCTAGTTTCATATATGTTTCTGCTTAAATTCATCTTATCTAATATTCTTAATTCTTGAACTCTGAGCTCAAAAACTAACAGCACTATAACTCATGCCTGAAGTTTATCTAACATAGGTACTTTCAACATAAGGACAGCAGTCTTTTTTATACTTGGGAATTCTGGACAGAACTTCCTCATTACACTTATTGGCCATCTTAACAGCAAACTTCCTGGGGAAAAAAAGATGAAAAAAAAAATGTGGGGCTGGGGATGTGGCTCAAGCGGTAGCGCGCTCACCTGGCATGTGTGCGGCCTGGGTTCGATCCTCAGCTCCACATACAAACAAAGATGTTGTGTCCGCTGAAAACTAAAAAAAATAAATATTAAAATTCTCTCTCTCTCTCTCTCTCTCTCTCTCTCTTTCTCTCTCTTTAAAAAAAAATGTGAAAAAAAGGTGACACTGAGTAGACCATGAAAAAAGACTTGTTTTATAGTATGAGAGCTCAAACATGACTGAGTGTGGCCTTGTTTGAATTCAGCAATGAATTTGCATTGGAAGCAACTCAAAGTTTTGCCACTCTGACCATGGCTACAAATGACCTAAAAAGCATCATATGGACCTAAGGGTTACAAACAAATGTTAATGAGTGGGAAAATTCACAAATATGAGATTTGTAAATAATAAGGCATATATATACCATTTAATTCACAAATCTCATAATATTTTGCACTGAATACATCAAAGCTGGTGAATTTTCAGCACTATAAATTTGAAGCAAAATGAAAATAAATGCACATAAACATTTTGGAAACTCTTAAAGGCTTAGCACCCCTTAAAATGGATAGGTATTTATTAAAAAAATAATACCTATCCATTTTAGGCCTCTCTGATATATCAAACCACAGCACAACATTCTCAAGTTGATGACCTCACTTAAATAGGAAAGCCACCTTAGAACATCATTCAGGTACCCCTGGAAATATCAAGAAAACAGTGAAGGATCTCATTTACCTCTATTTGCCTGCAGCACAGATATCCACATACCTATCTGTCAATATCTTTTTATATTAAATATGGATTTCACCTTCTGAGCTACAACCTTTTCCTGAAAAAATCTTCAGGGATTATGGTATGTTAATCAGTTTTTCATTGCACTCACTAAAATACCTCAGAAGAACAACTTAGGGGAGCGAAAGTTCATTTTGGGCTCATGGTTTCAGAGGTTCAGTCCATAGTTGGCTGATTACTTTGGTCTGGGTCTGGGATGAGGCAGAGTGAGTGGGCATGCGTCAGAAAACCTGCTCAGATCATGGCAGTAAGGAAACAGAGAGACCAAGTTGCCAGGGACAAAATATAAGCCCCAATGGTATTCTCCCTGTGACCTACTTTCTCCAGCCATATCCTATCTGCCTACAGTTATCACTCAGTATAGCAGTTCTCACATAGGAACTCACACATTGTCTCACACATGAACTTTTGGGGGATACTTTATATGAGTGATGTATTTCTGAGTTGTCAATATGACCACATATCTAGAAGTTAGAGACAAAAGCAGGCAAAAAAGCATCAGCTTCAGATTCCAATTAAGGACACCCTTTATGTTTAGTGAGGACTATTGATCATCATTCATCTCACTAGGCTTCCACATTCTCCCCAAGCCATCACTATGGCATACCCAGGATGCCAAAAACTACTCCTGGAAATGAGTTTGGGAGACGAGGCATCTCTCTCAAGCTAGTGAAACACGTGTTACTAGGAAACAAAGAAGAGTTTGGGGGAGTTAGATTGCATGGCTTCACTGTCAATTCTAACTCAAATATTGTGATTTTTTTTTGCTTGGTGCTTGCATTAGCCGGTTTGGAGGAAGTTTCTAAGAGCCACTTATATCCGAAATGAAAGCTACCTATACCCAAAGATTTTTAACAAGGAACACTGCAAACAACCTGCCCAGCTGTCTCTTCCTCTGGCTCCATTTCCTGCAGATCCTCACTTCATATCCTGATTGGGAAATACTGCAGTGTCATTCAGTGGTCTTGACTTTCCTAATCCCTTGGCAGGCTCCAAGCTGTATCCAAAGGGTTTTCTTCTCCCTTCTTAGCTAGATATCTCCTCTAACTACTCCTTAGACTTAGTTCCTGTATCACTTACTCACAAAAACCCCTGAGGTCCCTTTCTCAGACCTCCTCTCCTGGGTTCTCTATGTCCTACAGTCCCAATGCCACTCTGAGGTCACACCCTTCACCCTGTGCTGTAATCATTTGCTCACAATTCTGTCTCCCACATTGGAGAAGGGAGCCTTTTCATTACTTGAAAAGATCATATCTTGCTAATTATTTTATTCTCTGTGACACAGCATCTAGTACAGAGCTCAAGTTTGCATGAAAGATTGAATAAATGAATGAGTGAATTTTCACTTATTCTAAAAAAATGTATCATTTGTCCACTGTAGAATGCATCAGAATTTTTAATGAATTCAGAATTTCTATAATTCATAAATTTAGTTTTCTTTAAATGTTTCCGTATTTCCCCCTCTCAGTCTTCCTCAGCTCCTGTATTCATGAAGGAGACTAGAAATTCATTTAAGCCAATTTATTTTTAATTATCTGCAAAGCACAAATTTTCCACAGTGCCTTAATCCCCCTGTAGGGAAGAGATGCTCCTAACAAGCACAGCCTCCAAGGCACACAGGAAGAAGAAGCAAGGAAATGGCTGCTAATCACCTCACACAACCTCAGCCAACCTGCAGGAGTGAGTTCCATGCTGACTTCTCCCCTTGGGAGGTCACATATGTGCTCTTAGTCCTCTGTGCCTCTGAGTGCATGTGTGCCTCTAGGGGAAGCTGACACAGGACCTACTGAATCATTTTGGTGTGTGGAGGAGTGAGGCAGGCCTGTGTCTCATCATTTGACTTCAGCCACACTTCATCTTTCATGCATCACAGTGAACTGAACCAGGCTTTTTTTTTCCAAAAAAAAAAAAAAAATAATAATAATGAAATGCCTTTAACCATTCTGAGCAAATCAGTCTCACCAGGCTCCAAAGAGCTCAAACACTCAGCTCATTTCTCATAATCCATAATTAAACCCAAGACCTACTTGGAATGATAAAGAATGATATTTGTACATGCTCAGCAACATTAGCACAGGAACAGTAAACAGGGAAATTGGATACAGCAAAGTCAGCTTCTCAAGGTGAATAAACATATGGAATGACTTTTCTGGCCAAGCATTTAAAGCCAAGGGCAGTTAAAAAGTGGTGATACTTGCCGGGTTTCCAAAATCTTTGAGGTGAGAATTAGATAAACTAAATAAGAATCATATTAATAATTAAGTAAATTAAACCCAACTGATTGATTCTTTACCACGGGATATTCCATATATATTTTCAAAGGATGGGTTTTAATGAATAATTGATGATAGTGATCACCTTGTTCCACTAACACTCCTTTCCAGGTGCTATGCAAGGAGATTGTATAAATGGTATCCCACATGATCCTTACAATAACTTTACAAAGTAGGCGCTATTATTATTCTCATCTTACAAATGAAGAAACAAGCTCTGAAAGGTAATTGACTTGCCAATGATTAAAAACATCTGCATTGCTGTCATAACCTGCATGTATTTTTATCAAGTTTTGTTGAAAATTATCTCACAATTTCTAAGGATAAGAAGAGATTCTTTTAGGATGTGCAAACACCAAAATAGAGGTAGGTCCTTCGCAGATACCAACACTGCTGCATTAAGATATAGTAAGCTCACCACTCTCAAAGCATCCATGAACACCTGTACACTGACCTTAACTTGCACTAGGTATGTCTCCAATTGTGGTCAAACTGCTCATAAAACACTCATATGGACATGTTTGTCCATTCCTGATGTTTGCCATACTCAATCATGTGACCTTCTTTCCCTCCTTCCCCTGGAGAAAGAGGTAATCTGTGTATATGAGGATTAAGTCCTGAGCTAGAGTCTGGTAAAGAAAAAGAGTGCTAGGAGACATATTAAAATGTAAGGCCAACTTTCCTGGACAAAAGAAGTGCCCTTTCAGACCTGCCCTTCTTCTGGAAACTATTTTGAGAAAACAAATGGCAAGTTACCTACATGTACAAACTCTGACCTCCAGAGATCCTGGCCTTGGGTCTGACTCTGCTTGCCTAAGTGCCCTAACCTCATTTCCATCTGTTGCATCTACCCTAACTTGATGGCCTGATCACAAGACCTGATGTTTTGAAATTCTCTACTTGGATCTCACTTCCAATTAAACCTATCAGAGTATTAATAAATTACTGTTACTTAGTATAGCTTCCTTGCCAGATAACAAGCTAAAACCTTTATATGTATCATGCTATTTATATTTTACAGATGACAAAATTGAGATACAAAGAAGGCAAGCAGTATTCCCACATGTCCTAAGTGATAAATTAAAAATCCACATCTCCCATTCATTCTGCCACTAGAGCTCATGTGACTAAATGCTACCTCATAACTTCTCCTATTCCAGCTAAGACAAAAACTCCAAACTTCTCCCTGAAAACTGATGGCTATTCATTCTTCATTTTCTTCCCATTTCTGTCATTATTCTCATATGGAAATCCAACTGTGTATCCACTTTTATGTTTTAACAAGTGCATTATAAGTAATATTTGGGTTCATTTTTACATAATCACATATGCATGGAGTAAAACTGACTCCACTTCAGTCAGCAGTACTTCCTCTTTCCCTCTCTTCCCTATTTCCTTTCCTCTACTGGTTTTTCTTTTATTTTCCTTCTATTATTTAGAATTTGTTTTTAAATTGGTGCTTTATAGATACCCAGTTTTATCCCTTTTTTCCCCTGCTCTCATCCACCCTACACATGTTTTCAATATTAGTCTTCTTAAAATAACAGTCATCAAAAAATATTGAGGCCTGAAGATGTTTATCCTTTAAGAAGATTTAAGGGCAATATGATAGTTATTTTCAAGTAGTTGAAGAATTAGCTTTGTTTTGTGTTTTTAGGGAACAAAATTATGATGACCTGCATGTAAGGGGAAGTAGGATTTTAATAAAATTATTCTTGATATAAAGCTGTAATTTTTATCGGGAGCCATTCAGAAATCAAATAACTATTATATTACATTGTGATTCCCTCATTAGTATATTCAAACAGGAAGTAATTGGACCTCTTGCCAGATATGTTATGATGACAAAAGATTGGACTCAATCAGTCCAAATACCTCTTACAACTTTTAGGTTTTTTAGTTTTGTAATGAGACTCTGTTCGATTGTCAACAGTGGCTCTCAAATCCATATCTCACTCTCCTTCCAGCCTTGCATCTCAGTAGTTCCCAGCATGAATCCCTATTCCAGGCAAGTGAAGTTCCCACAGACCACACTCATCTCCCAGCTCTACTTTTGTTGAAGTAAATTGACCCAGGCAGAATCCCTGTCTCCAAACCACAATCCCCATCAAATCATCTTCTTGTTTTAGCAATGTAATATTCTTCTAGAACTTCATCAACACAGCAAATTCACACTCTTGAGGTTCTTCCTCCTTCCTCTTATTTAAGTCCTAACTCATACATGTGGCCTACCTTAAAAAAAAAGTTTAAGATGAAATATTTTCATATCCAAACACCTATTGTATGAGTTCTTAACTTTAGTGTCATCAATGAACCTAGGAGTTTCACTAAATTTGATGACAATTCTTATTCGTAAATGCTCATGTGTAGTCTTCTTAAAGTTATCATATTTCTTTAGTCTCAGTGAGATCTTTGTGCCCTGAAAGGTGAAAGAAAATTCTGTTTACATTTTCAGTCATTCCCTAAAGTTTAGCAATTAACTACTCTCTCTTATATTGTTTTACTAATATTCTCTCTTATGTTTTAAATCCCTTGAAGGTGGAGGCCATTTATTTATTTTGCCTGCTAATCCAAGGTTACAAACTCCTTTATAAAGAACAGGATAGAATCAAAATCTGCATCCCAAGGACCTGGTACTTGGTAGAGAATTTAGAAATATTTGTGAAAGAAGGAATGCCTGAAAGAATTAATGTCATACCACTACTGAAGTAGTTTTCAGTTATTTCTGCTATTTCTCTGAATATTCTATATTTGACCTTGCAGTGGATCAAATATGTCTTCCCAAAATTCATAGGTTGAAATCCAACTTCTAACATGAGGATATTAGGAGGTGAGTCTTTGGGAGGTATGTCATGAGGGCAGAGCCCTCTGAATGGGATTAGTGCCCTTATGAAAGAGACCCAGAGAGATCCTTTGAGGCTTCCTCCATGCAAAGTTACAGCAAAAGACAGTTGCCTGTAAGGAGTTGGAACTTCCACCAACATAGAATCTGTCAGTACCTTAATCTTGGACTTTTTAGTCTCAATAACATTAAAAATTCTATACTTTTTATAGGCTGTTTTTTATAGCATCTTGAATTGACTAAGACAGATATAGAACTTTCAAAATAATCAGTATATAGTCAGCCTATTATTTACCTATAAATATATAAATATCTCATCATGTTTTGTCACATTTGTCTGCCACAGATTACCTGAGAATTTTTGAATAGTAGAAGCAACTTGCATTCATTTAATTTCCTGTTTCTGGTGCTCCTAAGGAAGGATCTTTGATGTACTACTGATAATCACATACCTGTCCCTCTCTCATTCTGCTGCAAAAGATGATAGATATGAAAATGCTACAAAGAAAGCAACAATGATCACCCACCAAGACCACAGAAAAAACACTCTGGAGGCACAGCCCTTGTATAGAGTCATCTTGCAGAGCTAGGACTGCCTTTATGCATAACCCTGAATCTGTTCCTCTGTCTCATTTACTGGTTTAAAAAAAATAATAATAATGAAAAGTAAATTGGTTCTCCACTCTTTTATACATGCTCAGTGGGAGATCAGCTACAACTTGCCCTTATAACATGTTGGGGAGTTCTGGGCACCTCTTAGTTTCATCTTAAATGTGGATGATGAACTGAATTGAAATAGACTCTTTAACATTATCAGTGTAGCTCTCTGCTAAGTATACCATCCAAGGTTTTAAAATGTGCTGTCTCTTCACTGGGAATATTCAAGGCAATGAACTCATTTTAGCAGCAATTCTTTAATAATGGTGTCTGTATGTTAACAAGGAGAGAGAATGGCTTACTTTTGTTAAATGCTTTTTCTCCTTACAATAGGAGCTGCTTTATTTTAAGTATCTAATATTAACATTTGCTGAGCACCAAGAGTGAGCTAGAAACTGCATTGCATGTAGACAGGTTCTTGTTCTCAGCTGCAGCACTTATTGGTCAACAATGGAGTAATTAAGTAAGCAGCAGACTTGCAATCTTAATTACATAAATACAGAGACCTGGTTAAGCCTAGAAGTACTTTCAAGAAAGAACAAACTGCCTAGCAGAAAAATGCACATGTTTGAGCACTGAAGTATTCCTGGTATCCTCCTGAGATTATTTTCTTTCTTTTTATCTGATTTTCATTGGGTACTGGCTTGGTGAGAACCAGATGCTTCAATGCAATATATAATTATTGATGGTACACTCAATTCTTATCTATTATTTCAGAATGGCAACAAAGGTAATCATATCATTGTCACTAATAAACTTTACATTATGCTTTCCCATGCAACATATCGTCTAATCCTCCAAACTCTCATTTGAGGTAGGGATTGTTATACTTGAGGAATCTGAAACCTATTAAGATGTGACTTCCCAGGGACCACAAAGCCAGTAAATGACAGAGATGGAGTTTCAACCTTGGTTTTATGAATTCAAACCCTGTACTATTTCTACAACGATAAAGAGCCTCAAGAAGCATATATTTGTTTTGAGCCCTTGTATGAGAGAATTAAATTTTGTTTTGGGAACAGAAAAATGCAAAATTGAATAATAAATAACAGCTCCTCTCTTACTAACTCCTTACTAAGAGGAGTCAGAGAAATAAGGCAAGACTATAAATACACAGGATACTAGCCAGTATGGAATAAATGACACATGAGTGATACAAGCCAAGTGTCCTATGCAGTGCTTAGAAAAGGCTTCTTGGAGAAGATGGTAGATAAATGGAGCAATGTGGAGTAAATGCAGAGAAAAACAGGGCAGACACACCAAATAAATGAAGTAGCAGAAATTTTAAAAGAACAAAAAAATTTTGTCCCTGCAACTGTGGAAGAATGTAAGAAAACTATAAAGTATAATCCTGTACTCAAGGATCCTACCATTAAATTGAATAGAAACAATCTGCACATTCAAAACAACTGAAGAACAATCTAGGGCACCACATATACTAAATGAATGGTGAATTGCCTGGTGGCAGCAATTGAATGCTGATGGTGCACAGAAAATGGCCTTGCAGGTCTTCAGGCAACTTTGTCCATCAAGAGAAAAGGAGTGAGGCATTTATTAACAAAGACAAATGGATGAGAATATGAGAATTGGACCTGAAAATGCTTTGAGGAGTACTTAAGTATTTACCAAATTTCAGTGTATTTCATGTACATTGAACTAGATATTAATTTAAAAGTCTTAGAGACAGTCACTTTTGTATGAAAAGAGAAACAGTCAGGAAATCATGGTGGCAGCTGTGCCTAGAAAGAGGAACCACAGCATCTGAGCTGATGGAAAACCCCAAATAGGAGTGAAAGATCAATCACAAGTTGTGTGTTGTGTGCTTTTATTTGAACGGCTCATTTGATCTCTGATTCTCAGTTTTATCATCTATTGAATAGAGCCAATAATATCTTCCCTGAATCAATTTCAAGTCTGTAAATGAGAATCTTATAAGGGCTTGTTGATTTAATTGACGAAGTGAATTTCATTCAAGGCAAAGCTTTTGTTTTTCAAAGGACTTTACATAAAAATTAAAAAGAAACTGCAGCGCTGGGGATGTGGCTCAAGCGGTAGCGCGCTCGCCTGGCATGTGTGCGGCCTGGGTTCGATCCTCAGCACCACATACAAACAAAGATGTTGTGTCTGCTGAAAACTAAAAAATAAATATTAAAAAAATTAAAAAAATAAAAGGAAACTGCAAAGAATGGGAGAAAATATTTTTAAATCATATTCATAAATATGAATATGATAATACTCAAATATTAAACTAACTCCTATAACTCAATAATAAAATGACAAATAATCAAATTAACAATAACCACAGAAGATATGAAAAGGGACAAGAAAGCATATGAAGAGAGTCCCGCTATCACTAGTCATTACTGAAATTCAAGTCAAAATTTCAATGAAATATAACTTCACACCCACCAGGATGAATATAATATAATAAGAAAGATGAACAATAGAAGCTGTTACAAGGGTGTGGAGACATGTAAGGACTCCACCCACTTGTGTGGGCTCTATACACAAGACTCAACACCTCCAGAAGATTCTGCCTCCTAATGCTATCACACAGTGACTCAGATCCAACTTGTGAATTTTAGAAAGACACATTCAAACCAAAGCATGAAGAAATTGGAACCTTTGTATATCGCTATATATATATATATATATATATATATATATATATATATATATATATATATAAAATGCAGAGAAATATATGTAAATGCAGATTTACATTTTATATTTTTGTAATGTAGCTACTTTGGCAAATAGTGTGGTAGTTATTCAAAGGTTAAATATAGAGTTATCATATAACCTAGTGATTGCATAGTAGTATACCAAATTGAAATTGAAAACATGTATTCACACAAATATATTTACATGAATGAACTTAGTTGCATTATTCATAAGTGCCAAAAAGTAGGGAAAATAAATGTTTTCATGGAAAAACAAAATATAAAATATTAGCTATTAAAAAAGAAAGTACTAATAAATGCTACAATATTAATATACCTGGAAAATATTGTGTTAAGTGAAAGAAAGCCAGTTAAAAAAAGCCACATATTGTAGGACTTAATATGAAACGTTGAAAATAGTCAATTCCAGAAAGATAGAAAATAAAACAGTGGTTGCCAGGGAATGGAGAGAAAGGCAAATGCAGAGTGACTTAATAGACATGAATTTCTATTTGTAGGGGTGAAAATACTCTGGAGTTAAGTAATGCTGATTGAAAGGAAAGCGGGGAACCAGGAGGCAGGCAAGTGAAAATGAAAGACTGAGACCAGGCAGAGATATACTTGAGAGTATATTTGTCAGAGCTGACAAATAAAGGCATCTCTCTCCATAGAGTGAGAGGCAAAACAGGCTTGGGTTTTGGGACTTTTATGGGGAAGGCTCAGGGATTAGAGCTGGGTGGGTCCTAATTTGGTGTTTGAGGGTGGGGTTGGTATGAGAGAGTCCTGAGCCTTTCTCACAAAAGCCCTTGGGCAGGAAAGCAAATTTTTTTCTTAAAATGGTGGCTTTCACTTAAGATGGCCATCCAGATGCTAAGCAAGGATCCTACAGTGATCATTCTGCAACTGGTAACATACCAAAGTTTACACTGTGAAAGGGAGTATTGTATGGTAAGTGAGTTATTTCTCAATTTCAAAAGACATAGTTCCTTCTAATCAAAAAAAAAAAAAAATTCACAGCTCAAATACACAGTGAAAATAACACAAAGAAGTTACGACTTGCAAAACATGTATAGCTCAATATATAAAAGTTTTGGTGAGTTGTGTCATACTACCAACAGATGAAATAAGACTTGTTCTGAGCATTTTCCATGTAAGCAGTTCATTTAATCCTCATAAAAAGCCTTTGAATTAGGTACTAATATTATACTGTTTGTCAAATGAGGAAATCAAGGCACAGAGTGGTAAAGAAATTTTCCCAAGTTTACAACTAGGATTTGAACTCAGAAAGTCTGGCTATAACACTCATACTCTTAAAGGCAATGGCATTTCTTTAGAAAATAAAAGTCACAATACATACATAAATATTACTATTAATGAGTTTCAGTTTGTGGGATTGTTGAATCTTGGGCTGAAAGTGCATCTAGCACTGCTTCCTAGTTCATGTCTGAAGTACCCATACAACATCCTGCCCGGATGAGTTTCATACCTGGCCATGCTGCATACTGGAAGAGGTAGCTTAGTCTTCCCCAGAAAGTTTATTCCATCTTTGAATGGGACTGGCTGATTGAGAGTTCTTGCCTGTTTTAAGACTCTGTACTTCTTAAATGACGGAGGTTTTTGTTGACTACTAGCCTTATTGTCTTAGATCAAGTTGCCAAAAAAGCAGAGTTGAAAATGGGAATTTATGTGGTCGGCATGATTTATTGACAGAAGCTCTTAAAGACAAATCTATAAAGGGAAATGGGAAAGGGGAAAAAAAAGAAAATGGGAAAGGAAAAAGACATAAGCAAGAAGTGGTCAGTGAAGTTCATCCTTGGCCCCATATATGTTCTAGAGCATAAGCCATACCACAAAGTTGCCAACTTGGAGCATCAGTATGTCATAAGCCAAAGTGTTGGTAATTCCTGGTCAGAGAAGCCAAGAAAATACTTAAGGCAGCTGCAAGCATGGAAGCCAGGAGTAAGATGTGTGGGCAGGTTAAAGGAGATCCAGGTAGCATCTCACAGTCTCTCCTATGCGGTACCTAGTTTACCTAAATGAAGCACAGAAAAAACTCAGTTTTAAAACCTAAATTTACTCTTAAGCCCATTCCACTAATTATCCCTAATCCTGTTTCCACATTTGTAACAAGGGCACAATAATACCAGCTTCATAGAGGTATAGTGAGGACTGAGGGAAATGACACATAAAATATATTCAGCCTGAAGCTTAGTACATAGTGTTCAATAAGTAGCAGTTATTACCATGGTAAATATATATTAACCATGTATAGAAATGAAATTTTGCATATGTTCTTCCTCAGTGAAGTGGAAAAAGGTAGAGGACTTGTTTAACCCACGACTGATTCCAAACTTTACAATTTCCTTTCTCTCCCAGCCCCTATAATACAATGTCTTTGTATTTTCTCACCATAGTTTGAATTCACACAGTGAAAATATGAATTATATTCTAAAATCTTCCTGCTATTCACTGAAGCCATCACCTCCAGAGAAGCAATCTTTCTTCTCAGCTTTGCCTTTGTCCCATCTGAATTAAGATTTCACTCTGGACTATCATAAGTCCATCAGCGTCTGACTTTTTCCTTTGTGGTGGTGAATACCAAAGTCTGACTGTGAATCTGTGTCCTGCTGAGCTGCTTTCAAATGTACTTCTGGTTCCAGGGTTATCCCTGTAGAAGGCATTTTTAAGGACTCTGGTGTTTTGCCAGGAAAAGGACTGCAGTGCAGCTGCCAAAACACTTGACTGCAAGCCTCTCACACAAATCCAGCAACCAAACTGTTGGCTGCCATGGTGGCAGCTCCATCAGTGACAGCCAAACTGAACAGACTGGAACTTGACATTGGATTGGGGAAAAAAGTGGTGCATAGTGTGTTCTGGAGGAAAGTTCCTCATTCCCTAAGGATAGAATATTACCCATCCCAACAGGGAAGCTGCTATGCAGTCACAGCAGTGGGGGTGCACACACCATTCAAAAAACCATAGCCAATAACTCTATAGAGATGATATCTGGTAGGAAAGTCTTTGGGCCAAAACATGCCCTGGCACTCAAGTAGCAAGCTGACATGCCATTTTTCTCTGCTTCCATCCTATCTCCAGCTTCTCTCCACTATACACACATGCCAAGGCAAACATCCACCATTAGTGCTCCTCTTTCATTCATGCATGCATACGTGCATTTGTCCATTCAATGAATGTTCACTTACTGAGCATTTATTAGATACTAGTGGTGCCAGGTTGAAGACGGATTTATGAGAAAAGGAACTAAAATAAGGTGACCAAGTTTAACCCCAGTACACTTCAAACTCTGTGCACCCTTGTGAGATATGGTTGTTAAAAGATAATTTTTGAGGAAAAGCTCCTTCAAATATGGTAACTATGGTGGGAATGTAGAAACTAGCATAAAGAGATAATTAGGGGCCTTTCTGGCCCTTCTCAAATCATGCCGGTTATGGAGATCACTGTTCAACCTAAAGCTCACCTAAAGCTGAACCTCTCTCTGCCTGCACAATGTGGCAAGTAGCTACAGTGAAATCCCATTGCCTCAAAAGAATCCTTCATGTTTCCCATGCGTGTTCAAGTCTCTGTGAAGTCAGGGCCCCCTGCAACTCCATTTTCCACTCTGGGATATAAGGATGCTGTCACAGGTAAGGCTGATAGGCATCTGGAAAACAGGAAACACTGATATTTGCATGTTTAATGGATTCATTTCCAACTGTTCATTTTTTCCTAGAATGTTTGAAATAGTGAGCCAATAATAATGAGATGGGATGTGACAACTGAAACTCTCCAATTTAGCAAGATTCATTTTGCAAAATCATCACAGAACATCTGAATCACTGCTTAGCAGAGTAGAACAACATCTGGCAAACAAGCAGTGATGTATTATAATGTTTGTAGCACCATATGGCAATATGTCTTCAAAGTCACCTGCAGGTTGAAATGATAACCCCTCTTACAACTACCTCAGGAAAATGTGGGATGGGGACAGGTAATCAAGGAGTGTATTGGAATCGTACTATATGGTACCAAAAGTATGCATTGCTAAATATTAAAGCAAGTGTTTGAAATAGCAATACATTATCAAGAAGCTAAAGTAACAGGTTGTCTAAAATCTTTAATTACCATAAAATATAACAAACCAAGACCCAGCTATTGAACCAGAAGATCGTATTATCCAGGCCCAATTAAAAGTGATTAATAGTTCCTGTGGTCAGCCTTAATTAAGATTCTTGTCCTTTGAAATGAGAAACAAAAATCAAGAATCCAGTGTCAAATAGGACCTTACATGTTAGGTGTTAATTTGTTTCTTATTTTAGATTTAGCAATTCTAATATATTCTTTCCTTTTGACAGTACACTGTCTATCTAGTACCTGGAGTAGGGAGCACTGCCTGCTGTCTTGGAGGATTTATCTTGCTCCAGCTTCTCCCCAGCTCCTCCTGCTGCATGTGTAGTTCTCATCCTCATCTCAATGTAACCAGTGCTACCTTACATCACACCAGTTTGTGGGGGTAGGGCAGGAGGAGCAGGGAGGAAGGAATCCCAAAGCAATGACTAACTGGTAGTTCCCTGCTTCCTCCTTGAATTTCCTCTGACTCCTCAGGAAGGTAGTGCTCTCAAGTTTTCCCTCAGGAACTTGTCACTTTCCACCTTTCCCTCCCCTCTGGGACGCAGCTATTTCCTAAGTGCTAGTGAAGCACTGCCAGCTATAGGACCCACAGCAAAGCTCTGGAAGCATCCTGGTATTTTCCTTGTTCTAGAGGTGGTGGCTGTGATCACTAGCTCTGATCATGGGTGCCATGTTCAATATCCTTTATGCCCAAGCATCCTTGTCATTCTCAATCATCACCCCTTCAGTAGGGTTCCTTGTACTCCCAACACCTTGGGGATTTGCCCTTCTGTCAGGTCTTTCCCTGGTCCTCCAGCACAGCTTTTTGGGGTTGTTTAGCCAGAAAATAGGACTAACAAATACATCACCCTGGCCCTGACCCACTGCCCTTACATTGAGTTAAAACATAATGATAATTATGAGTAATGAAATATACATGATTTTAATAACTAGCTCAATCACTTAGAGCACCTGTATAGCTTATTTAAAAAGGTAGCAAAATCTGCATTCCATTACAGGCCTGACTTTAGATCCTGCCTTTAATTTCTCAACTCTTTATTCTTTTAGAATGTGTTCTTTTCTAGGTAAATCTTTAGGCATTCGTGGAAATACATATCAGAAATCAAATTACAAGCAGCAATACTTGACTAAATTCCCAATGAGTAGTGTAGTTTAGTTTCCCAAGCTCAGACCTCACTGCAATGGGAATCATGCCTTTTTCGTGTATTTCTTCAGACTTTACAAAGTGCACCTCATTTGCTCTCACACCAACACGCTGTGCTGGGAAAGACAAGATAATTACCCTGAACATGCAGAGGACAAATATCATGCCAAAATGCTAATGTGGAACCTGATCTCAGTCTTCTGAGCACTTTTCCCCTTTTCAAGACCCTCATTGTTTTTCCCAGTGCCAGTGTTTAGCAGGCAAAACAGGTCCCTCAAATAGCTCTTCAGGCCTTATATCCTTATACATAGACTGCTGTGTTTGAGAAGCAGGTCCAGAGGATCCAGAACAGACTCCCTCCCATTCCCTTCTCTTCATTCCTCCCCACCTCTGGTTCTGTCCTCATCTCTGAATTCTTCCTAGAGAGCTCCCTTTCCCATGGCTGATCCCAAATCCTACTTGCTATGAATGAAGTCTTCCCTTGACTCCAGTGTGTGAGACTCTCCTCCTCCACCCTCACAGGACACTGTGTGTGCCCCTCCAGAGACAGATAGTTCTAAGTTCTGGTTATTATGGTTATTTGAATACAGTTTTAGTCAGAATTTTGACTGCTGTGAATGAAGGACCTGACCAGCACAACTGTAGAGGAGGAAAAGTTTATTGAAGGCTCACGGATTCAGAGGTCTTGGTCCATAGAAATCCAGCACCATTCTGTGGGGCTCCAGATGAGGCTGAACATTATGAGGGGAAGAGTAAAGGGGGAGGTGTATGGCAGAGGGAAGTGGCCAGTGGCTCACAAGGCAATTAGGAGGGAGGGAAAGAGGGGGAGAATCTCCACTTGCCAGATATAAATATACCCCCAAAGCCACGCCCCCCCATGGCCTACCTCCTCCAGCCACACCCCACCTGCCTCCATTTATCACTCAATTAATCCCATCAGGGGATAATTCAGTGATTGCTTAAGGCTCTCACAACCCAATAACTTCCCCTCTGAATCCTCTCGGGTTGTCTTATGCATGAGCTTTTGGAGGACACCACATTCAAATCATAACAAATGCTTTCATCCTTCCCACTGTGTTAGATTGCAAATCCATTCAAGGGAAGGATTCTGCCTCCCATTCTTATAACCCTTGCAGTACCTTAAAACAAGAGTACTCCTTTCTCGAACAGACACTTAATAGCTATTTGTTAAATGAAAATAACTTTAGCATGTTCTTCACTAACAGATTATATTAACAATCAAATACTATGTATTCCTTTTTTACTTGAGAGTCTCCATAGTTTCCCCAGAAACAAGAGCACTTTGAAGTCATTTGAAGCCTTTAATATAATCTTCCTTTAATGGAGTTTGCCTCCCAATTGGTACAATATATTGTTTAGAATTATATTTCCTTATGGGTTTATAGCTTTAAAAAACTTTTTTTTCTACCTTAAAATTCCCTTGATTATTTATTAGGGTTGATTCATATCTAGTAAATTTATAGTTTTCTTATCAAAAGAAAAAATCTTATTACATTTCAACTGAAATATCTTCATTTTCTTTAAACTCCAAGTGATTTTTGATGTATATTTTATATTTGGGAAAATTAGATTTGTATACACCAAACAAATATGTTTGGCATAGTTATTGCATTAGACTAGAACATTAGAATTGTTTCTGCCCAGTTTGCTTTCCTGTGCTCTGTTTAGTAGAAGTAGAATATGGTTGATACTAAAGGGTACCAAGCCAGCCTCCTGGCCGACCTCTGACCTGGCACTGATACTTGACCTCAGTATTATAGGGAGCCATTGGTTATTCTCTTATGAACCCCTGGTTTACCAATGTATAGAAAGAGTTTAGAGAATGATTACATGGAAAAAGTATAGTCTTACCCTATTACTAGAATTCTGGTTTTTAATACTTTTTTGCTTTTACTTGATTATAATGCATGCACATGGTAAACTATTCATACTCAAAGGTGTATAAACAAAAGTAAGCTTATCTTCCACCAATCTCCTAATCCCACACTCCAGGGACAGCCATGGGTAGTGTTGTTTGTTTGTTTGTTTTCTGGTTAGCTTTTTTTTTTTTTTTGTACATTCTAGAGTAGTTTCTCTGGTTTAGGGTGTAACCAGGGAAACTGCAATCAGGTTCAACAACAATCATACCAGCCTGCTGGATCAGTGCCGGGCACTGCAGCTGAGCCCCTCCCTGCTTCTCAAGGTTTATAGCTGAGGGAGTACAAGCAGGGCGTTTGAATACAGTGTAGTAAGAGTCATAGCTTACAAGTGCCAGGTGCTGAGGGAAATTGCAGACATCCCAGAGGTGGTAAAATGCTTTATGAGGGCTCCAGTAGGGAGAATGATGGAGAGAAAGGAAATCGTGATCCCCAAGAATAGCCTGTGCAAAGTCAAGAGGTAAGAGAATTCCTGCCAAGTTTCACAACTGAAAAGTGGTAAGTTTGGCTAAAACTTGTGTATGAATAAAAATGGGCAAAAACGACACTAGAAAAAGTAGTTCAGTGACCACATTCCCACTGTTCTTGATATCCTATCACAGAAAGACCATGCTAAGTGAAATAAGCCAGTCCCCAAAAGTACAGTGTTTTCTCTGATATCCAGAAACTAATCCACAAGGAGAAGGGAGGAGTAAAAAAAAAAAAAAAATAGATAAGGGCAGTAGACAAAAGAAAATGAAGGGAAGGGAAGAGGGGAGGGATTGGGCAAAACAGTGGAGTGAATCTGACCTAACTTTCCTATGTACATATATGAATATACAGTGAATCTCACCATCATGTACATCCACTAACTTTAAAAAAAAAAAAAACTATAAATAAATATCAGAAAGATTGGTTAAAGGAATGGGAAAAGAAGTAGGGAGGATAGCAGGGGAAGGGAAAGTACTTTGGACTGAATAAGAACAAAGTTATATCCCATGCTTTTATAATTATGTCAAAATGATTCCTATTGCCATGTATAACTAAAAAGAATCAACTGATTTTTTTTTATTTAAAAAAGGAAAGAACAATGCCCCTGGAATAATAAAAGCAAAATTTAAATACTAGACTCATGTGTCAACTCAAGAAGAAAAAACAAAAACAATTTTTTTAATCTTTAGCATCAAAACACAAATGTTGTACCTATTAATAGGAGCCCATGTAAAGCTCAATTTATATATACACACATATATATGCACATACACATAAATATATACACAATGAGTAATGTTTAAGTCAGTTTAAACATATTTAGATTCTCAAACATGTATCATTATCATTTCTCTGTGGTGAAAACTTTCAAAGTCCTTTCTTCTAGCTCTTTGAAATACATAGTGTGTATGTACATTGTTTTCTATAGTCACCCACTGCAGTAGTACACTACAGTTCCTCTCTACTAACTGAGAGAGGATTCACTGATCAGCCTACCCCCCTCTCTCTCCCCCTTCTCCTCTCCTCAGTCTCTGTTAAGCACCATTCTAGCCTCAACTTCTATGAGATGGACGATTTCAATTCCTCAGTTGAGTATAATCATGCAGTACTTGTCTTTCTGTGCCTGGCTTATTTCACTTTACATAACAATCTCTAGTTCTATCCATGTTGTCACAAGTGACAGGATTTTATTTGTTACAACTGACTCATATTCTGCTGGGTATATGTACCACATTTTCCTTATCTATTCATCAGCCAGTGGACGTTTAGTTTATTTCCATTTCTTCTCCATTGTGAACAGTGCTACAGAGAACATGGGAGCACAGATGTCTCTTCAGTGTGCTCATTTCATTTCCTTTGGATGGATACCTAGTACTGGGATTGCTGGATCCTATAGTAGTTCTATGTTCTAATTTTGTGAGGGGCGTATATACTTTTTTCTATATTGGCTTTATTCGTTTACATTTCTACCAACAGTATGCAAGGTCTTCCTTTTCTCTAAATCCTCACCAAAAAGTGTTATCTTTTATATAAGTTTTTGATATTAGTCGTTCTCATAAGGGTGAGAAGATATCACATTGTGGTTTTGATTTGCTTTTCCTTAATGATTGGTGATGTAGAACATCTTCATGTGTATGTTGACCATTTGTATGTCTTTTTTAGAGGATTGTCTATTTAGATCTATTGCCCATATTTAATAGGATTACTTGGTTGTGTGTATGTGTGTGTGTTTTCTCATTTTGTTTGTTATATCACAAATATTTTATCCCATTCTGTAGGTTGCCTCTGCACTCTGTTGAGGGTTTCTTTTATTGTGCAGAGCATTTTAGTTTTATGTAATTCCATTTGTAGTTTTATCGAAAGACCTAAAGTCAATTGTATAATTCATACAAGGATCCCTAAAATAATGCTAGGCAAATACAAATAGTAAAACACAACAAATGCTAAAAGAAAGAAAAGTTATTCTGGGCCATTGGAATTTCTTCTAGCACAACAACATCTGGCAAAGTCCCAAATGCATGTATATAGTATACACTGTTTGCCTCCTAAGTCCTGATATTGTTGAAAATATTACTAATCAAGCAAATGAATACACTATTATACTTGGGGGATAGAAAAGAAATCTCTCCAGCTTGGGAGGCAAATTAAGCTCTTTGTCCTTTGTATGAATCTATAGCTTTTCTGGCTGAACTTGTTAAACTGTCAGAGGATCTACTTTTAAAAGACGGTTTTTATTCCTGTTTACTTGCCTGCTTCTGGAGCCACAAACAGAAGTCCTAGAATAATAGCATAGTAGCCAAGCTCTTTAAATGTTGATGCTGTGTTTGGCACCTTTACTGGAATTAATATACAGCAATTGTTATTATGCAGAAGATGGAAGAATCACACAGTTGTGTATTTTTACTCTCTAATTACTATTTAAATTGCACTTTATTGCTTGTAAAATGAGTGTGAAAAATGAAAATTAGATAGCAATTAGAGGGCAAGAAACACAATTGTGCAATTTCTAACATCCAACAGAGTTTCAATAGTAAGACCAAATTAGCTATGACAGTTCAGGCATCTGACCCACTTGGGGTGTATGTATGGAGTATTTGAAATGCCAGAAGCAAGATTTTGAAAGAGTTGAAGAGATGAAACTTGACATTGGAATATAAGAACCTATTGGCAACCATAGGTTCCCACTGGTAGAAACTCTACAGCTCCTTTAAAGAATTTGGGAGGCATTATCTATGCAAACCAAGGAAAATGCAGACTTCAGTCTAGTGCTTATGATCTGTAACATGATGAAAGTCACTAAGTAAGCAAGTTAAGACTATGCTACAAATAATTAGTCATTCATTCATTCAATCCATGACACCTGCCAAAAATTATGGAAAATATTAGATCCTGGTGATTCAAAGATAAGTAAGCCATGATCTCTGATTTCAAGAAATTTATGTTGTTGTGTACCAAGTGTTAAAGAAAAAAAAAATCATTACTTAAAATAATTTTGTTATATAGAGAAGAAGAGGCTTAAAATTTGGTCTATTCTTGCTATCAAATACACTGGGCATACTGCTAGAGGAGGTATACATGTGATCAAATAATTACTAAAGTTAATGCTGGGATAAATATGTGAGTTACTATAATGTTAGCTACTTTAATTAAAAAATCCAGATTATTGCCCAATTAAATTTACCAACAGAAAAGAAACAGCTTTTATGGAGGTAGATTGAGTGTGTAGTAACTACTAAAGTTTCAGCCACAGAGTAAACCTGAATTAGGAGACAGTGTTTGGGGTTTAGGATGCACTATTCAGCTGCATGGAACTACTTCTGTCACCCAAGGTTGCCACCTCTATACTTGTGGCCAACTGCTAAGGAAGGCTGCTACTAATTTTCAAAGCCAAGAAGAGATAAGGGTAAAAAGCACTGGAAAATTTGTTAATGTTTTTATAGTGCATTATAGTTATACGTAATAGTTGGATTCATTTTGAAATAAACACACATACTAGGAACATAATTTGCTCCATGTCAGTCCCCTTAAGTTCCACTTTCCCTCCCCTCCTCTCTCCCTTTGGGCCCCTTTGTTTTATCTACTTCTTGTTGTTGTTGTTGTTTCTAATTGGTGCTTTATAGATAACACCTAAAAGTGGAATTTGCCAAGGTATGCTTATATATGTACTAGCACAATTTGATTGATTTCATTCCTCAGTTTCTCTCTTTTCCTATCCCTGCCCAATCCCCTTCCTCTACTCCACTGATCACTCTTCCATTTTTATGGGATCTCCCCATTTTTCCCTTATTTTGCTGTGGCTTCTGCATATGAGAGGGAACTCAACCTTTGACTGTATGAGCTGATAAATCAATTCAGCAAAGTAGCAGAACACAAGATCAACATACAAAAATCAATAGTTTTCTTATACTCCAATAATGAATCTGCTGAAAAAGAAATCAAGAAAACTACTTCATTACACTGACTTTTTCATGTTTTTTTTTTTTTTAAAAGTCAGCATGATGTCACTGAACTCCATTACTTTTTATATATGACACTAATGTTTCTTCAGAATGTCTCTGACTATCAGTCAAAAAGGCATGGTGGTGCATGCCTGTAACCCCAGCAGCTCGGGAGGCTGAGTCAGGAGGATCTCAAGTTCAAAGACAGCCTCTGCAACAGTGAGGCACTTAGCAATTCAGTGAGACCCTGTCTCTAAATAAAATACAAAATAGGGCTGGCTCAGAGGTTGAGTATTCCTGAGTTCAATCCCAAGTACAAAAAAAAAAAAAAAAAAAAAAAAAAAAATCATAGTCAGGTAAAGCCCTCAATTCAACACTGTGAAGCAGCATATCTTTTCCTAAATTATTTTTTTTTTCAAAAAAAGTCCAATCAAATAGATTTAATTTGTTTTTACCTAATTTTCATGGCACTGTTGGATTTCAAAAATTGCTGAGTTTCCTGGAATGGGAATACTAAAGATAATAGAATGAATTGGACATCCCTATCCTATGTGCATATATGATTACATGACCAATGTAATTCTATATCACATACAACCAGAAGAATAAGAAGTTTTACTCCATATATCCATAATATGTCAAAATATATTCTACTATCATGTATAACTTGTTGGAACAAATAAGAAAAAAAGAGTTTTTTAAAGCCTTTCCCCCTCCTTTTTGATAAGAATATATCTTTTCTCAAGATGGAAGAAAATTTCTACTTGTGAAGGAAGATTTGAGGATTCCAACCTGGTCCTCTTTCTAAAGAATACAGTTGGTTGCAGGGATGTATATCTGATATGTATTAACCACACAGCTCATTGAGCAATCTAGAGATTTGAAGTTGCAAAAAATATTTTATTAATCCTTGATTGCTTCGTTCTTTCTTGTTCAGTCTCCCATGATGGTGCTTAAATGTTACTAAGTGATCTTTTATATATTACTGTGTAGGAAGTAACAGGTAGACCAAAATGAAATAGGAATACAACCTGCTCCCATCTAGGAATCTACAACATAATTGGAAAACATGTATATATTACAAAAGTGTACAAGTGTATACATGATATCTAAAGATTCTATGAAAGAGTTCAAAATTTAGTAGCTTAAAGTCTTTACAGGGACATATCTCAAAGCTTGCCTAGATTCTTCATTTTTAATGAGGAAATTTAAACCACAGCAGGGAGTGATCAATATTTTGTGCAGGGCCATATATTCCGAGCAAAGCCAAAACTAGAACTGACTCTTAGAACTGACTCTTTGGACTCCTTGCTAAGGACATTTTGCCATACATTACATCTGATATCATAAAGAATAACAATGATTTGGGGATATTTCAAAGCGATCTCTAAATAAATGTATGATGCTAAGAATCATACAAAAAAGAAATTCAAAGAGAAGATCATAAAATAGTATGTCATAAGGAAATAAGATTAAATAAAGAATGTGATTAACCTTTAGAGAACTATTAAGTTTATATGAGAGAGAGAGAGAGAGAGAGAGAGAGAGAGAGAGAGAGAGAGAGAAACAATTATTCAAGATAAGACCAATTCAAATCCATTCAGCTACCACCTGTCCCTCTCCTTGCTCTTTACTCTATGCCAGGTAATCTACGGGAATCTGGAAATACATAGTCAATAAGGACAAGATGTCTGTATAATCCATCTAGTGAGTATGCAATGGATTAAAAAATTCCATTGGAAGAAAATGGGAAAAGTATTCTGTGTCTATCAAATAGAATAGGTAAATCAGAAGAGGATCAGACTCTTCCAAAGGTTTTAATGTTCAAACTAGGTTTTAAGGACAAGTGGTACTCAGCCAGAATAAAGAAAATAAGAAGGGAATTTCTGGAGGAAGGAACACACAGCATGAAGGCATAAGTGTGTGAAGCCACACAACCCTAGGAAAGTCCCAGAAACTATGTGTGTAGAGCCAACTGTCTGTGGGTCGAGATGGAAGGGAATGAGACTGGAGCGGGGAGTACAAAACTGGTATCCCATCCGGTTGGCAGGGATGGGTTGGCAAGGATGGGCTCCAGGAACATGTAGTCATTTATTGGCAAACTTTTACTGACATGTTCTGTTCCTTGGGATTTTCAAATGAGTTCAATACATAAAATGGGTTCGAACCCAGCGAGGAGGGGGACAGATGGGAGCTGGATGACAATGAAGCTTGTGTACTACTGTGCTATGTTTAAACTTAGTTCTAGAAAGCATGAGGCTTACTGACACATTTGAAGCCAGAAAATGGCATGATCAGATTTGTGTTTTAGAAATATCAGTTTGGCAGAAGGATAGAAGACACATTGGCAGGAAAACAGACTGGAAATGGGGAATCAATCAGTAAACTGTGACAATAATCCAAGTTATCAGAGATTTGGACTCAAAGTAAAGTAGTGGAAATGATACAGAGATGTAGGAGAGAGATGCCATGGGACTTGATGGCTAAGGGGATGTGGAGGAGGAAGGAAGGAATAAGGGCAAGGGAAACAAGTATGTTTTGTCCAAGTTCAAATTTCCCATTTAAGTGACTAGGAGGATGATGTTATCATTTACTGTGAAACAGGAAGTACTTAATTTGTCAACATTTAACTGGGAGTTGCTAGCACAGGAGTAGATGGGACCTTCCAAGGAGTATTTGGGGTGAGAAGATGAAATAGGGCACCCTGAGGGAACTAGTTTTAAGAGATAGGGAAGTGGCTGTGAAAAGAATGAAAAATAGAGTTGGGAGAATAACTAGAAATAAAATACAGAACACATAGAGGAATAGGCAGGTAGGAATTTGTAAAATATGATGTGGAAAGGAAAAAAAAAGAGAATAGCTTAGTTGGAACACAGCGCAGGTAGGTATTTGTAATAGATCTTACAGGGTATGGTCCTGTTCATGGGACTTGGAAGTCAGGATGAAGAGTTTGTGTTTGATATGGAAAGCATTGTGATACTAGCGATTCAACAGATTATATTAGCAGCAGTGTTAATAATGTCTTTATCTTGTGCTTTATACTAATTTTGAAGTTCTTTCACATTCATTAATGTTCCCATTTGGTACTCCTCATCTCTTTGAGGCAGATAGGGCAGGGCTAATTATCATTACTTTATAGATAAGAAAACCAACTCCCAGAAAAGGCTGAGCAATTCAACCTCACTTACATAGCAATTAAAGACAGAATTAGGACTGGAATTTTGATTCCCTGTATCTCCATCAAGAGTTCATTCTAATGTGCAATCCTGCCCTACCTCAGCCTTGGGAACACTGCAGAATACACATGACTATCCTGGACCCCAAGGAGGGATACCTCCTCCCACCACTCTCCTATTCCTCTGTAGTGTCCAGAATTATGTTAAGATCTAAACCCTCCCTTAAGAGAAACCTGGCAGAAACTCCACCCTAATTCTGTGCTCTCCTCCAGCTTCTTTGGATGCCCTCCAGAAAGGCAGGGTTTGGAGTTACTGCTGCCATTTTCCACATCCTGCCCAATGAATGGCAAACAGCCCCTAGACTAGACGTGTGCTGAGCAGGCTTGTTTCAGAGCTCACTTCAGGCAGACTCACAATTCTGCCTAGTGTAATTAACAAGGTGAAAATGAAGCTCAATTCTTGAACACAATTCTGTATGGGCCACTTATCACAACTCTGTCCTGGGGTGTGCTCAGAAGCCAAAACTTTTTCACTCAAATGCACACCCTGGATGAGAAAGGTTGATAGGCAAGGGGCTGAGGGAAGGTTGTTACAAGCATGAAAATCCATTCCCACTACTATAAAAGAAAAGAACATAAGTTGTTTAAAGTGTCAGAACTTTTGGAAGGAATCCAGAGCTGTCTACAGTCAAGAGTTTGAATCTGGGACTAAATGCCCAGAACTGTGTCTTCTCTATATTTAAACTACAATGAAGTAACTTTAAAATCTGGAAGAGGTATTCAAATGTTCCAGTTTCTGCTGTATGTAATTCAGGGGCCAATAAATCCAGAGTGCAAATGGATCCCATTCCTGAATCTGCAATGAAACCTCATAACGGCTTAAAATTACATGCACCAAGTCCAAGTCAATTTCAAACAATAACCAATAAAATACAACCAAAGTTTTAGCTACAAAGCACATGAAAAATATACAATAATACCAGTTGGAAATGCAAGCAATTCCTATCTGTATCCTGAGTAACCAGAATTAGATAAAGAATAGGTAGAATATGGAGAGTAGGCTTACTGAACCAGGTGAATGAAAGTCTGCTTCAAGTAAGAGAATAAAATTTAGAGCAATAGGTGAGGACTAAGTGCAAGAAAATATGGTTAAAAATGGTAAAAATGCATGCTGGTATTTTCAGAGTCCATTAGGATGGTGCAACTGATTTGATCTTTCATGAAAGTCAAGGGTGACTTGGTCCCATGGTATTGCTAAACCAAACTTAGCTAGAAAAATGGAATTTTAGTCCCATCCACTCTCCTGCCAGAGGAATCAGAAATGAACCTGGTAGCCATAGACTTGCTGCAATAAATCAGTTTGCCTAGGGGTAAAACCTGAGTACAAAACTGCTAATTTGAACATTCACCAAATACAACTGGCATAGTCCCAGTCTATAGAACTGGGCTTGTAATTCAATATCTCATTTATAAGATAAATTTCCTGCAGATTAAAGGTCTGCAAACTATGACCCCCCCTTGACCAAATTCTGTCTTCAGTTAATTTTGGCAAATAAAGCTTTATTGGAACCTAGCCACACACATTTGCTTAGATAGTATTCATGACTCTTTTTGTTCTGACGATAGAGTTGAGTAGATAAAGAAAAGTTTGTATGACTTGCAAATTCTAAAAAATTTACTACCTAGTTCTTGGCATGTTTGCAAGCCCCTATTGCTAAAACTCTGCCTCAAATCCTAGAACACAGAGCAAATTCCCTAACACACTATGGATTGTTTTATGCATGCCCTGTCAGGGGCTTTGCATCATTTCCTGTACCTCTAGCTACTCTGTAAGTGACAAATCTAAATGGATATATTACTAGATTTGTGTTCTTGATCTCAACTTTTTTGGAGAGCAAACCTGGCATGAGTGATGCTAGAACAAAACACAATATATAAACTGAGCCCTTCCATATCCACAGTCTGCCCATGTAAACTGTCCTGTGCTTCAGGGTGCTAACCTGTAAGAACTACTAGTGACCTATTAGCTCTTTGTGGTTCAGATGAGCACAACCCATAAGGCACATCCACAAAAATCAAAGCAAGAGATGAAGATGAAAATTTGGTGTTTATTTTCTGCTCTTCCCAGTGGACCTGATAGCCTTATATGTTGCTTGGCTGAAAGTTACAGAGTCTGTTAAGCAGCCATTTCCACAGAGGTCTCTGCCTTCATGCTCTGGAAATAATTCTCACACCACTCACCTTCAGGTTTAGGGATAGTACAGGACTCTATTATTATTAGAACATTGACTGCTTTATCCCTTGTCATTTCCTGACACTCTGCCAAATCTTTGTTGATAATACTTTATCAGAATCATCTCATATTATTCCAATTAGGGGATACTATTTATTTTCTGTTGGAATACGAATTCTGGTATGATAACTAGAATCATGAGCCCAGGACAAAAACCCAAAAACTAATTCTTAAGGAATGAGCTGCTTACATAATTGGTGGGCACATAGATAACTTTCAACCTGGAGCAGCTAGAATTTGAGTAAGCTATAAAGTTTATGGCAACAAAATTACTAAACATATGTTGTGCCCAGTGGTGGCTAGGGAAGAAATGCAAGTAGAGGGGAAGACTTAGGGCCTCAAGCAGACTGTGACATTTAGTGCTATGGTGATTATTAAAGGTTACGGACTCACCTACCTTCTTATGGCTATGAAAGTCTAAAAGACTAAATTTAAAAAATCAGAAATCAAAAGATATACAATTTAGAACATAGTGGGAAAAATCCTAAAGACTACTTCGCAGTATAGAATCATTCTTCATCTCCTGCATAGTCACAGAGCAGCTGAAAGTGATCTTGGAGGGCCTGACCATTAGGGGAGCAGACAGCAGTACAATTTAAAGCTCAAAAGCATCAGAACTCTTATGTACTAGTTGAGAAAAAAAAAATAGCAACCTATAGTGGATCATAGGTATGCTTGTACCATTTTATTTGCAAAAAAAACACTCCTTCCTCACCAAGAAGGAGGCTGACTTCCCCTACAGCCCTGGGGAATAAGGGTGGTTCCTAGTTGTCAGGTACTTACTCTGGGTAATTTAGGGCAGGGGGAATATTGGCTTGGCTGGTGAGAATTTGATAAAGACATTTTTGGGATGTGGGCTCTGGAATAGCTGGATTGCTCATAGGAAAAGTTTTTGCTATCTTTTGGAATTGATTAAATTTAGGAGGGCCAGCCCTTCCCTGGGTCTACAAGCCTCCAAAATGCCAAAGCATCATAAAAATAGAAAAAATTTTAAAAACTTGATTAATATAGTCATTTTTCTCTGCAGTATACCAGGAAAGTTCTGGCAATTAGTAGACCATCAAGCAATTAATTAATGTCAATCCCATGCATCTAAGCCAACATTAGGTGAATAGATACATTTCAATGAATTTGAGCTAATCATGACTTTAATTTGTCTTCCATTTATTGAACTTAGAATCTCTCCCACAATACAAACCCCAGGCTTATGGTGATAAATAATGATGTGGTTCTATAAATCTTTCCATGTATAGGTTATCTTATCCCAAAGAAACCTCAGTTTCGTCTCTATTATAATTTAATTCTCTAATATGAACCATAATTTTTAATGAATACTGTGTTGGGACCCTCAGGAAAACTGCTGGTTGTTGAGGAGCAATGGAACGAATCAATTTTGTGTTCATCCAACCCACAAACGCTATTTCACTGCAAGACCCAAAAGACTTCTTTCCCTTTACGAAAAATATTTGTGGTAATGGGGGAGATTGAGTGCCAGTGTCTTTGAGGAGCTCTAGGTAGCTGCCCTGAATAGAATGAAGATTGACAGAAATTCTTATACTGTGTGTTCTCTGATTTTACAGGTCATAATAGGTTGCAAGAGTGGCAGAGTTAAGGTAATAGTGCTTAACAGAATAAAGGTGAATAAAATGACCCAATAAGACATGGAGGAATTAAAATCAAAGTGTTTTGACCCCGAGACACCTGAGGTAATGGTTAATTATTCCTAGGAATAAAAACAAGTATGCAAACCACAAAGGTACAATTTGACACACTGGTATGCCAAGCCAAAGCCAAATTTAGTAGTGAGAATTAATAGACTTTAACACAATTTCCAAGTCTAAGCCAAATCATATACTTGGGTCCCTTCACCTAAGGAGAAGCTTTGAGAGATAATGTTAATTACAGGTATGTTTTTGCATATGGAAGTTTTAGTGAATAAATCAACACTTAAAATTTTACATACAACTTTTAACTTAAATCCTTTTTCCCAGTCTGATCACCCTGCTAATATTGCTGTTTTAGTTTGCTTGTTTGGTTCTGGGGATTGAACTCAGAGCCCTGCAAGTGCAAAGCATGCACTTTACCATTGAGCTACATGTCCAGCCCCACCATCAGTTTTGAAAAACAGTCACAAACAATTTTCCTTCACATACAGGGGCAACAGTACATGTTTGCTCTCTTGCCTCAGGGCTATATCAACTTTTCTGTTTCCCATCCTGTAGGATGAAGGGAACCTTATTATCTTCATAACTCACAGAACAGCAAGCTAGTCAATCACATCATTGGCGTACAGACATGGTAAAGTGATGATAAAAGCACATATGTATTGACTGGATTTCTCAATATAGCAACTGGAAAAATGTTATAATAGTTGCTATTTATAATAGCATTTTATCATAAAACATTTATTTTGAAAAAATCTATAAAGATATATACTAAGGAGTTAACAAAGTTCATCTTCAAGTAAATTATGGGTGATTTTCTTTTATCCTTTGCATTTTTCTGTTTTATCTGAACATTTTATAACTATGTTTGACATGTATAATAATAATTTTAAAATAAAATAATACCTAAAATAATAATACAATTATATTCTCTGCTTATATAATCATGTCAAAATGATTACACATACTTAAGAGGAAATAATAAAATAAAAATAATATTACACATACTTAAAAGGAAATAATAAAATAAATAAAGTAATTCACATTAAAAAAATAAAAAACAAAAAGGACCACTTTCCAGAACTTGATTTCATCACTTGAGAAAAGCTTGCATCTAGCTGTGATGAACCTCTGGAGAATTTTACCAGCTTCATATGATCTCCCTAACAAAATATCTATGCCAACAGCAAGGCTGACTGACCCTGCAGGTGGCCAAGCAGGTCCATCTGGAGTCCTTGGAGGCATGAAGTATAGGGAGAGGGGCACCGTGAATCTTCCCCCTCAGAACTCAGGGCTTTTCAGAGGCCAGTGTGCTGGCAGCAAGCTGAGCAGAACCACCAGAAATTAAAAGCTCTGCATGAAATTAAGGAGAAAAAGTAGATGTGTATCCCTAATTCAATGACTCCAGGCTCCCAAAGAAATGAAATTATTCCAACCTGTGTACAAACATCACTAAGATTCCTTCAGTCTTACCATGTGCCAGGCACTATATTAGACACCAGATTTTTTTAAAAAAGATGAACAAAAGAGAAAGGAAAAACTAGTTATGCTCTCGATGGAGCTTGTCTTCTAGTGTCGGACAGTCAAGCAAAAGGGCAATTAATATACACTGTAAATGACCAGGGGAGAAAGTGAGTGTCAGTGAGGAGCATTCACCAGCAACATTGATGATGTTGAGGCAGAAGAAGTGACTCTTCCAAGCAAAAGAAATTTAGAATAATCTATCCAAAGTCTTATTCTAGTATAAATCTTTTCTATACGTACTTAGGCTTGAATATTTTTAGCTATATAGGATTGTTTCCTCACAAGGTAGCTGACTTCATTCTTGCACAACTGTAATTGAAAGTACTCCTTTAAATAGAACCTACATTGCCTTTCAATCCATTGATCTAATTCTACAGAGAAGTCATACAGAATGAGTCAAAGCCTTCTTTCACATAATATTCTTCCCAATATTTGAAGCCCATTATCAGAACTTTTGCTCACTAATCCTTCAGCACTTCTTTTCTGTTTCTTCTTCATTATAAAATTTCAAATCCCTTTGAGATGCTAGCCATTCTTCACTAGACCTACTACAAGATATCAAGGTCCTTTGTAAATATATAAAATTAATAGTAATAATCAATAACCCAGCAAAGATTTATTGATCACCTACTACATTATACACAATTTTCTAGGCTCAGATAAAAGCACAGAAAATTCATTGGACATAATCTTTGATCTTTTGGAGCTTATGTTCTAGTGGGGGAAAGGGAGTAAATACACAAATAAAAATATAAGCCCACATACACATGCAAACACATACACAGCATATAATAGATTTTTTTTATTTCAGTAGTACCAGGTCTACTTTTCTCTGCTTCTTTTTACTTACATATAACATTAGGACACGTTTTGACATGATCACAAAACATGGACTATAACTTGCTTTAATTTAGTCCCCACCACTTCTGCCTTCCTCTCCCTTCACCCCTTCATCTTCTCTGCTGATCTTTCTGCAATTTATTGATATACCTTTTAATTAGCATCTTGTAGCTCTACTTGATATTGTACTATATGCATGGATGTACATATGCAAGTTCAGTCAGATTCCACTGTGAGAACTGTGACCCTCCTTTCTCCCCCCTCAATCCCCTTCATCTAGTCTACTAATATTTACTCTATTTTAATGAAGTTCACTCTGCATTTTTTTTCCTTCCTCTCCTGCTCCATTTTCAATTAGCTTCCATTATATGAGAGAAAACATATTTGACCTTTGACATTTTGGAATTGGTTTATTTTGCTGAGTGTGATAGTCTCAAGTTTCATCCATTTCCCTGTAAAATGTCATAATTCTACTCTTCTTTATAGCTGAGTAATATGCCATTGTGTTTTATTTATATTACACTTTCTTTATCCATTCATCTATTGAAGGGCAACTAGGCTGGTTTCACAGCTTGGCTATTGTGAATTGAGTTCCTATAAACATTGATGTGACTGCTTCACTGCTGTCTGCTAATTTTAAAAAGGCAGCTTGCCTTCCTTGACACAGGAGGGCCTCATCTAATCACTTGAAGATCTGAATTAAACAAAAAGAGTGGCCTCCCCTAGCAGAGTGAGTTCTCCAGCAGCCAGCCTTTGGACTTCATCTGTATCATGGGTCTCCTGGGTGTCCAGGCTGACAGTGTTTGGACTGGAACTGCACCATCAGCTCTCCTGGGTCTTGAGCCTGCCAGTCCACACTATACATAATTGCAGGAGTCAGTTCCTTATCATAAATCTATTTCCATAAATACACACACATACACACATATATGCAAGCATCCTGTGGGTTCATTACACAAAGGGCACACTTTGTTGGGTAAAGAAAAAAAGTTCAAACTCTAGATAGGGAAAAGGGGTGTGAGGGGAAGGGAGGGGACATGGGGGTAGAAGAGATGCAATGAGATGGACATCATTACCCTAAGTACATGTATGAAGACACAAATGGTGTGAATATACTTTGTATATAACCGGAGATAGGAAAAATTGTGCTCTATATGTGTAATGTGAATTGTAATGCATCCTCCTGTCATATATAACAAATTAAAGTAAAAATAAATAAAAAAGAAAAATCCATTACCAAACTAGTCATTCAGATACCTAGGTTCTGAAGGAATAGGATAAAAAATAAGTTTTAAGGAAAAGTCAAAATAATAATTATTTTACTCAACTCTTTCATTGCTATAATCAAAAGACCTAATGAGAAAAATTTTAAAGAAGAAAAAATTTATTTGTGGACTCACAGATTCAGAAGACTCAGTTCATAAATGGTTGACTCCACAACTATAGACCCAAGGTGAGGCAGAACCTCATGGCAGAAAAATGTGGTAGAGAAAAACAGCTCAGAAGATGGAACCAGGAAGCAGGTAGGGAGACAGAGACAGAGACAGACAGACAGACAGACAGACAGCCTGAAAGAAAGACAGAGAGACACAGAGAGAAAGCAATTCTTTCCAGGGCAGATGACTGAGCCTCTGGAAGGCATCAGGTAGGTGGTGAACATGACAAACACAAGGGAAGATGTGGAAGAAAATAAGAGCCCAGAGGTGAACTATTTTGTACCATACATCCCAGAGCCAGAAGTTAGCGAATGAGAAGCTAAATGCCCCAGAGATAAGAGCTCACATTCTGTGCCTATCCCTGTGACAAGTATGACATTAGAGTTCCCAAAGAGACAAGTCAGGATGTCTGATCTTTGGTAGAGTAAGACCACTGAATAAGGGCAAGACTGTAAGAAGATGAGGAGAATACTAGCTATTTATGTAAGTTTATTTTTTAAAATATAGAAAAAAAAAGAGAGGAAAAAATTACTTGGCCATTTGGTGGTCTTCAATTAGAATATGGTTGGTTCTATCAAATTTATCATCCATGTGACCTGAAAAAATGGTTTCTTTCATCTACGAATGACAAAAATAAAATAATACTACTCAGATAAATAAATACTATAAGGTAGAAAAACTTATCTACCCTGTAGACTCTTAATAAATCTCAAAATTTTTCCTTCTAATCCTAATATTAAAATGGATATTTCCACACTAAAAGTAGCTCCAATTTTAAACTCATTTTCTGTTAACCTAAGAACATGCTTATGTTGAGATTTTAAACAATTATGCCTTTGCTAGGGTGAGAGGCTTGAAATACTTCCAACCTCCATAAACTGGTAGTTCCCAACATGACAACTTGGTATAGATCATTTTATGATTATTAGCAAATCACTGTTATTATTCCACTTCTCTAAGTTTAAAAGCCCATTTAAGATTGTTTCTCACATTTAGTTAGTCCTACAGAGGTTATCTGTATCATGTGGTCCGCGACTGTTCCCCTCCCCTACTTCATTCCCAAACTGGCTAGGCCTTCATGATCTTTGGTCTTAAATATGGCATATGACAGGGGTTCCCCAAAAAACTCTCTTTAAAGCAGTGGTCTAATAATGTCATTGTGCTTCTCAATCTTCTTCTTCACAAAATAGAGATACTATTAATGCCTACGGGTTTTTTTGTTTGTTTGTTTGTTTGTTTTTTTGTGTGTGTGTGCATGTATTTGTATTGATTTAAACACTACATGTAAAAGGTTTTACAACAGTGCCTACTTAATAGGCAGGATAATTAGGAAGCACCTTGGTTCTCATTGGTATTACTATTTTCATCATTATTGTCATTATGATTGTAATTAGCTCAGAAGAAGAAGTAGGGAAGCCACTGGAGAGCTTCAACTCTTAAACACCATGACTTTCTGCCCAAATAAAGCCAGGAATAAAACTTCAAAGGGTTCATCTCAGTCTGTGTTCTCACCAAGGACAGAGGAAGCAGGGAAGTGCCAATACTCCTCCCAGAGGCCAGCATTTGAAGGAGACGTGTATAGAATTTCCATGTGTATAAGAATCTGACAGGTGTCAGGTAGACCAGAAAGAGAGAATGTAGAAACGTCAAAATTTCTACACTCAACCACAGGACATCTACCCTTTTCTGAATCCCACTTATCAGTCTGCTGCAATCAGGGTGCTATTGCTATTCTGGTGATGCATCTATAATTAGATCAGAAGAAGAGGTAGGGAAGCCACTGGAGGGCCTGCTCTTCAACATTCTGCCCAAACATACGAGAAGATAATGAAGGCCAGTACATAGGGTGAGCTCCAAAGCTAAACTTCCAGGTTTTGAATCATATTTCTGTAGCTCAATATTCATGTGACCTTGGAAAATTATTTAACTTCACTATGACTTTATTTCCTTGTCTACACAAGCTGGGTAATAATGGAAATCATCTCATAGAGTTTTATAAAACTACAGTTTAGAATCCATAATGAGCACAAAGCAATTCCTGGCAGGGTTAGGACTCAGTAATAATAGGCATTACTGGCAGCATGACAAATATCTAGAAGGGATATTGCTGGACACAATGGCGTATACATTTTAACATTTTGATATATTCTCCCACATTGACTCCCACTGCTCTTTCTAAAAAGGTTGTGCCAATTTATATCAACTATAGGTAAATATATTCCCCCTACCTTTGTCAGTACAAAATTATATCAATCTTTTACTATTGTAAATTTGAAAAGAAAAAAATATAACATGTTAATTAGCCATTTAAGTTAAGACACTTTTGTATATTTATAGGTGATGCTTTTAGTTTATGAATTGACTGCTAAAATTACTAATATTTTTTAATCTGCCAGAGTTCTTGCTGTTGATTGCTTTTCTTGTTTTCATTCAACAATGGTGGACTCATCTTTTCCCCTCTTCTCTTGTACTTTCTCCTATCACTCTAGGCTGAAGAAAAATGGTGAAAAGACACCCAGAGACCCAGGGCATGCCTTCAGACTGCCCTCCTGCTGCTGAAATGAGAGCAGTTCTCTGATACAGGACCCTGAGGCTTAGAGGTTAAACTCTCTCACAGTTTGTGAAGTAGGCATTGGCCAGACCTGTTTTCTTAAAAGCCAAGCAATGCAGTGGTTGAAACCAACCAAAAAGTCTATATCTTCACCATCATCTCCTCTTCAGAATGATCAGTAGTGCCCAAAAAATGTGGGGCATTTGTGTACCTAAGCAATGAATACTGAATAAATAAATTGAATTTACATATTTATACATCCAGTTTTCCACTGATTTACTAAGCAAGCTTATGTCAGCTCTATACTGAAATAACAACAAGGTATTTGGCTTTATTATTAAACAAAATAAAATGTAAATAGGTAACTTGCTCTCAAAGAAAATAATAATAACAACCAAATTATACAACCAAATATGCCAGCTTCTGTTTTAGTTTCTACTTGAGTCTCCTTATTACCCCCATGATGAGGCTCATTATGAATTATAGCCCTTAAATATATGCGTTCCTTGAAAATATTGTTAAAGCCCCCTTCAAAGAACATGAATCCATGGTACTTTGAGAGGAACAAAGTATAAATAGCACATAGCTTGGGTTATGGTTGGGTGACAATAAAGAGTCAAACCTGTGAGAATTCTGTGTTGCCTCTTTTTTTTTTTTTTTTTTTCCATTCCCCATGATGATTGTCATCTATCATTTGACAGTTCCTCTAAGTGACACAAAAACACTTCAGATTAACATGTCCCAAATCAGACTACTACCAGATCTGGGCTGGGACCCCAGCCAGTCAACAGTACAAACAAAATAACTTTTGTCCTTTTTTACTCTCCTCTCCCTCAGCCCCACATCTACCGCTTTATCAACCTCTTGTGTCATCTCTCATTATCTAGCAACATCACCTTGTTTCAAGAAAAACTGTATTTTAGTTTCATGTACTTTTATAGCATCCCAACTCCTCTGTCTGCTCCCATTCAGGCCCCTCTTGAATGTGCTACTCACAAAAGAGTGAGAATTACTTTTGAAAAAGGCAGTTCATTTATATCTGTGCCTAAAATATTTGAAAGCTTCTCGTAGCTCTTGAAATAAATACAAGACTTAAAAAGTGCTCAAGTCCCCATGCAACCCGTCCAACACATCTACTCCTGGAACAACACCACACATATGACAGTCCCTTACTTGGGTCACTCAATCCACAGAGGTTTCTCAGTCAGGCGTATCTTCTGTGTCCCTGCCCTCCAAGGACCCTCCATAGCACTGTTGCTGCTCTCCTTTGTCCTAATTTTCTATGATGGTTTCTGTAGTCTAATTTACACTGGTCACAGTGAAACCAGAGTCTTGAGATGAAACTTGATTCACTGCTTCTGCTGGCAGGTAGGTCTGCATGAGCTGCAAGACTCCACAGCCAAGTAGCACACTCCATAGCAGCCCCTAATGTCAGGCTATGCCCTCCACTTTTGAAGCAAACCCCAGCAGCTCACTTTCAATTTCTTCTTCTTTCAGGGTTCTTGACTTATGAATTTGAAGAATGAAATCCACAGACCAGGATGAGTGAATTTAAGAGTAGGATTTATTAAAGAATAGAGAGGACCTGAGTGCAGGTTTTCTCCTTTCAAAGGTGCTGGTTTCAGGGTTTATATAGCACTTTCTACCATTGGTACAAACTTAGGCTAATTGGGGTTTGGAAAATTACTAACAATGGTCAACTCTCAAGTCCCAACTTCCATTCATGTTTGCCCCACTTCCATTCTTTTTTGGCGAGGGGTTAGGGTGGGTACCCAGAATTTAATTCAGGGGCACTTGACCACTGAGCCACATCTCCAGCCCTAGTTTGTATTTTTATTTAGAGACAGGATTTCACTGAGTTGCTTAGCGCCTCACTTTTGCTGAGGCTGGCTTTGAACTTGCAATCTATCTGCCTCAGCCTCCGAGCCCCTGAGATTACAGACATGAACCACTGCACCCGTCCCCAATTCCATTTTCTTGCTGCAGGTCAGAAAGCAGGTGGTTAAGGTGGTGGGATGCTGCATGCTTGCAGATTACTGCTGTGCTGCATGGAGAGTGCTTCTATAGCAGGCATCAGGACCATGTCCAGGCCTGGTACCTGAAGAATGACAGGTTGTGCACCTTGGCTTGCAGGGCCTAAGGACCACCATACCTACATGGTGGGTTCCAAGTGGCAGCAGACTGTGCTTGCCTACTGCTCCTCAACCCACCCCTGCTGTCACTCTGCAGGTCCACCACTCAGTTTTAGCTTCTTGGCAGGGACCAGCAGACTGGCTGGGGGTTTGGCAGCTGGGAAGCCCTGTCAGAATTTGCAATTTTTAATGTGTCTGTGTGATTTCAATAATGTCCACCACCAGGAGCAAACTGTAAGCATCATGAAGGCAGGGACCACATGCTTTTGTTCACTGCTATATGAACAGTGACGGTTGCTAGAGAACCAAATAAATGAATGAATTATTAAAACATAAAAGAATGTAATTCTAGAGTATGATGCACCCTTTCTGATTACTAAACTAAAAGATGATGGTAATTAGACTCTTTAATTTTTACCTTAGAAAATATTTTAATACCTCAAATTTCTTTTAATATGGTAATTTTTTATCCCATGTTAATGGATAAGTAACATACATTTTTTGTTGTTGTTAAAAAGGAATGAAACAAAGGTAAACATCATTTTTTTTTGTAATCTGCTAGTTTTTTTCTATTTAATCTATCAGGAACATTGTTTCATATTAATATATTCTACATCATATTTAGTCACCATGTATTATTTTTCTTGTATATGTCATAATTTGACTTTAGATTATTAAAATATTTTTCCTCTTTGGAAACTAAAACAAATCTCTGCCAACAATCTTGGAAGTGAAATACACTATTGCAAATACATTTGATAATTTTGTTGGAATAAATTCTTAAATGTGAGGGTTCTAGGCCAAAGAGTGCACACATTTTTAAAGCATTTTGCAGATGCTGCCAAGTTACCCTTCAAAAGGAGATACTAATTCTTGTCTCCACTGCGATAGCTAAGAATGCCTATTTCCTTGCCCTTTTGGCGACACTAGATATCAACTGTTTTTTAAATCTTTGCCAATTTGATGAATAAATAAATATTGCCTTCATGTATAATTTGCATCTCTTTAATAATCTGTGGCTAAACATTTTTAATGTATTCATTGGCTATTTGTAGTTTTCCTTTTGAGAGTTAAGTCAGTTCTATTTTTGATGATAAGAGATTGTTGATATTAATGTAAACTATTTATGGTGATGTCTTGGAGGCTGAAGGGGACATGGGGATTTCTCTCCCCACAATCTCCCTGGTTTAGAACTGACTTTCAGATTTTCTGTATGCTCAGATGGGGTCTTCCCATCAGTTTGCTGTCTCCTACCGCCCTACTTGTCATTAGCTGCTACTTTCTACTTACCTTCTTCATGTCTCACTTCTATTCTTCCATGGGTTAAAACACAAATTAAAAATTACACACAATGAAAAAATAATCAAACTTGTTAGAACTTTACCAGACTGTAAAGTTCAATTCTGGATTCACTTGGTTACTGTGAGAACTTCATTATCTGCTTCTTTTTGGTTTGTTTGTTTTCTGTTTTATTGATTTTATTTTTTTAAACACATGACAGTGGAATGCATTACAATTCTTATTACAGATATAGAGTACAATTTTTCATATCTTTGTATATAGAGTATGTTTATGCCAATTCATGCCTTTATATAAGTACTTTTTTGCATTACAATTCTTATTACACATATATACCACAATTTTTCATATCTCTGTTTATATATAAAGTATGTTGATACCCAATTTGAGTCTTTATACATGTACTTTAGATAATGATGTCCATCTCATTCCACTGCCCTTGCTAATCCCCTGCCCCCTTCCTTTCCCTCCCACCCCTCTTCTCTATCTAGAATTCATGTAATTGGAGAGGATATGGGGGGAAAATGTACACTCAGACATTACTGGTGGGACTGCAAATTGGTACAGCCAATATGGAAAGCAGTATGGAGATTCCTTGGAAATCTGGGAATGGAACCACCATTTGACCCAGCTATCCCTCTCCTCGGAATATATTCAAAGGACTTAAAAACAGCATACTACAGGGACACAGCCACATCAATGTTTATAGCAGCACAATTCACAATAGCTAAAGTATGGAGCCAACCTAGATGCCCTTCAATGAATGAGTGGATAAAAAAAATGTGGCATATATAAACAATGGAATTTTACTCAGCATTAAAAGAGAATAAAATTATGGCATTTGCAGGTAAATGGATGGCATTGGAGAAGATAATGCTAAGTGAAGTCAGCCAATCCCCAAAAAACAAATGCAGAATGTTTTCTCTGATATAAGGAGGCTGACTCATAGTGGGGTAGGAAGGAGGAGCATGGGAGGATTAGATGAATTCTACATTATCTGCTTCTAGATATTGACCTCCTACAGACAGTGAGCCTTCCCAGGGAGATGCTGAGAAGGTTGAGAAGCTACTGTATTTACACTCTGCTTTTCTTTCTAATGGGAACTATCTGAGCTCTTCAGCACTACAAAACTCTGGGAAGTTCTGTGAGTCAACAATTGTTGGAAAACAGGTCCCAATTAGAGCCAAAAAGCCCTGGGAATCCCCCTGACAGCTTGTCCAGAAGAACCATCTGGCTAAACAAAGAAAATCAAAATAACTCTTCTCTGCCTCATCAGGGGCCCAGATTAGCAAGGAAGAAAAAAAAAATTCCTTCTCAGGAGGACTTAACACTAAACTTAGTCACTGGCTTTTAGACACCTTCTCTGCATAAATAGGCTCAGACAGATTGTTCCATGAGCTTCTGAAATAGAAAGTCAGACCAAATTTGAAAACAAGCCAAATAATTAATATAAACTGTTTCATTGCTGTCTTGTTTCTCTTCTTAATTAATATTTATGTGCACACATTCTAGCAACTTTGCTGCTTGCTTAAGAATACACTATTGCAATATTGTTGGGCTACAGCTGTTTTTGCAATAAGAATTTATTTAGCAACTAAAATTGACATATTAATATGCTAGTAATTATATATTCTAAATGGGAGGAGCTATTCTCTCTTAAAAAATAAAAGCAAGTGGAGGAATATCATAGACCTTAAAGTGGCAAAAGGAGTTTAGGGAATATATATATATATATATATATATATATATATATATTTTTTTTTTTTTTTTTTCTCTTCAAAGAGAAGTTACAAGGTGAAAAAGTGTCAGAATGAGATCTTGTTCCAGTACAGAAGAAGCAAGTGGAGCAGAAGGCTATCAAAAGTCAAAGCTTTCTTCAGGAGGCATCGTTTCTGTTGTTAGTAAGTGTCTGATGTCTTCACAAGGACTTTGTTATGATAGCTCTGAGCTGATAAATCTTAGTCAGCACAACCCCTAATTAGGAAGTTTCATTCATGCCAATGTGTCATAGCAGACCAGTTTTAATGAAGTGCAAAGAATTCAGAGTAGTTAGAAGTGACCCATGGGCTGCAACACCCATAATGACAGCACAATAAGATGGTCCTCATCACCACCCCCAGCTCTACCTATGGGGAATCCACGTCAGGTTTACAGTGAGGCTCCAAAAGTCAACCAGACTCTTCTTCAAACAAACTTCCAGCTTTTTGCTGGAAGGCTATATTTGGCAGCAATCCTCAACTAAATTCCAGCATTCTTATTATTTAACTTTATATAAAACTTACTACCTTCCAAGGGCTTTGCAATAATTGATTTGCCAGCTCATAATAGATGAGTGTACAGTTCCTAAATCATATTCTGCACCAAATGAAACAGTAAATCTCTTTCTCTCTCTTTCCTGTCTCTCTCTCTCTATCCCTCCTCCTTCTCCCCTCTTCCCCCCTCCCCTGTCTCCCTCCCAATCTCTCTCTACCATCCTCTCCCTCTTCTATCCCCCTCTCTCCAATTCCTCATCACCATTCCCCTATGTCCACTAACTATACCATCAGGCTCTCACTCCTGTGAGGAACCCCTATCCTGACAAAGTCAGGGCTCCTAGGACCTCTATAACCTCCACCCAGAAGAAACACCTCCCTACAGCTGCTCCCAATGCTACAGGGTAGAGTCCCTTTCATCACCAGGAATGTCAGTCACATTAAATTAGTAAATCATTTTTCTTGTCAAATGTTTCAGCTTGGCCTCCCCTGCCTTCTCAGACGCTGATAGTTGGGAACAAATAATGCTCTAACTACTTGTTTATTAATAAAACATTTGCCACCCCTAATGCAAGCAGTAAGTAATTTGAAGTGACATTGCTGTTATGTTCACAGTTATTTCTCAGTACCACTGAGAAATGCATATATTTATCTCCGTTTTGGGAAGCCCAAATTTGCACCTTCAGTTTTTTTGTTAAAGGCACACATCTCTCCTTTGTAGATTGCTGCCTTACTCAACTGCCTGTTTTGTTTTGTGTGATACCTATAGATACCTGTCACTGGGGGGAACTGGAGGAAGTCAAAAAGAAACATTGGGCATTTTGAAATCCTGCCAAAGGCACTGTGCCATCTTTCACTTCCTGTTCAAATGAGATCTCTTAATTACATAAAGATGCCAAATCCTAGTGAAGGTATTATTTTGTTATGTACTCACAATGATCATTGATATAATTTTACTCTTTGTCTAAGAATTAGTTTAATACTGATTGTTTTTGCTTATAGTAGTATGAAGGGAGCCTATTGGCTCCAACCCCATGGTCAAATTTCAGCAATCAGACTACTAGTATCGATATATCAGGTAGCTCACCTTTGTTTAATCCTTTCATCCAGATTTCCTCCTCCACTTCCAACACAGCTAAACCTAATAGAAAAAAAAATACATATACATTTTGCCAAATTGTCAGATATTTTTTGCTAGCCACTATCAAGAATTTAATTCAAAGAAGCATTCCTGCAGTATTCCCACTGACTCCAATTAATTTGCATCCATAAGGGTTTTATTTTCTGGCATCTTTACTAATTGCTTATGCCCAATCTTCACTTGAACCAGGCCCCCCCCAAAAAAAAAAAATAGCTTATCATGAGCAAAACTTCATCAGTGTTTTCCATTTGAATTTTTTAGCATATTTGAAGTTTCCAAATATTTTGTTCCCAAAAGAATTCCAGACCCAAAGGGATCACCCTGAAAGCAGAGATCAGTTGTATTCACAATACTCCTGATAACACATGCATTAGTAATGCTGTCAACTAATTAGCCCGGCTGTCCAGCAAGAGCTCATCTTGTTACTTCAACTGCACACGAAATACACATCTCTGCTCTTCTGAGAAAACTGATTAACCTTTATCTCCCAATTTAAGAGTCTGAGTGATGTTACAAACAATTACCCCTTGAATCAATCATAATTAGTTCATTTATGTGTAGAGAAACAACATGTCCAAATTCTAGAACTTTATATATTTATTAATCTTCTAAAAATATTTATTGAATATTCACCATTTGTCATGAGTGGATTAGAGGCTGGGATTTAAAAAAAAATAAAAATTAAACAAAGCTGGTAAGTGGTCTAGAGCAATAGGTTTATAGAAGAAAAATAAAAAAGTATAGGTAGAATAATGCCCCCCAACAGTTATGTGCTGAGCCCAGAAGTAGGACATACAAGTAGGCCACTGAACAAGTTATTTTATATAACAATGGGATTCACATTTGTGATTAAATTAACAAACAAGAGGTGTAAATTATCCAGGATCCAATCTGCTTACTTAGGACTTTAAGCACTGAGAACCATTTCATATCAATGTAAGAAAGAGATGTGATAATAGATGCTATATTATTAGCTTTGAAGATGGAAAAGGGGGCTACAAGTCAAGGAATGCAGGTGGCTTCTAAAAACTGGAAAGACAACAAACTCGATTCTCCTATGAAACCTCCAGAAAGTGAAATAAACTCTACAGATATATTTATTTTTGATCAGTCGGACCCATATAGAATTTGTGACCAATGGAAATGTAAGATATTTTTTTTTGCTTTAATTCACTAAGCTTGTAGTAATTTTTTATGATAGCAATAGAAATTACTATAGGAGTTCCACTGGGTCAAAGTATAACTGTTCCACTAGTTAGCTGTGCAATTTGAACATATTATTTAATATTCTCAATATGTCAGTATGTAAACTATACTGACATATAAACTGGAGATAACTACGAACTGGAGTTAGTGTCCACTTCATAGGTTCATGACAAGGAAAACAATAAGATGGAGCATGTTATGACTCTAGCACCCTGCCACACAGCAATGGGCATTCCAGTGAATAGTTGGTGAATATAGTGTTGAAATACAGCACTGAAAGTCATCTCTACCAAGTTATCAGGGTTTAACATAGGATTGGGCTGAGTAGACTAAAAACTCCACCAGGTCCAAGTAGACAAAAGAGATATGAAGAGAGCTAAATAGATGGGAGAAGAAGACCCTACCATGAGTCCATTAGAGATTATACTTCATGATTCTAAGCCAAAAAATAAAAAAAAATAAATAAAAAAAAACAATGCTGGAAGTATCACAATACCTATCTTCAAATTATACTACACAGCTGTAGTAACAAAAACTTCATGTACTGGCACCAAAAGAGACATATAGTCCCACAATACATAGTACAATATACATTCATCTGATCCTTGATTAAGGTGCCAAAAGCATGCATTGGAGAAAAGAACCCCTTTTTAACAAATGGTGCTGGGACAACTCTTTATGCAAATGTAGAAGAATGATACTAAACCCTTATCTCACACTCTGCTCAAAAATCAACTCAGAATGGACCAAAGACCTAGAAGTTTGACCATATAACTATGCAACTCCTAAAAGAAAATGTAGCGTCAACATTCCAGCATATAGGCACAGTCATTGACTTTCTCAATAGGATAACTAAAAAAATCAGAAAATAATGTCATGTGTTAATAAAGAGAATGGCATCAAATTAAAAACTTTTGCACAGAAAAGGAAACAATTAAGAATATGAAGAGAGAACCCACAGAATGGGAGAAAAATTTTGCTAGCTACTCTTTTGATAGACGATTAATATCTAGAATATATGAAGAACTCAAAATCTACACCAAAAAAATAAAATAACCCAATTAACAAATAGGCAGATGAATGAAACAGACACCTCTTAAAAGAAGAAATACAAATGGCCAACAAATATATGAAAAAAATGCTCAACATCATTAGCAATTAAGGAAATGCAAATTAAAACTTACACTCAAACTTCATCTCACACCAGTCAGAATGGCAGTCATCAAAAATACAATTAGTAATAAACATCGGAGAGGATAAGGAGAAAAAAGAACACTGTTAACACTGTTCGTGGGATTGTAAGTTAGTTCAACCACAATGCATATTTAGTATGGAGATTCTAAAAAGGCCAAGGCATCAAACCATCATATGACTTAGCTTACCACTTGGCATTTATACTAAAGAATTAAAGTCATCATATTATAGTGATACATGCATACCCATGTTTATAGTAGCACAATTCACAAGAACCAAACTATGGAACCAGCCTAGGTGTTCATCAACAGAAGAATGAATAAGGAAAATGTGATGTATACACACAATGGAGTTTACTCATCCATAAAGAAGAATGAAATTATGTTATTTGCAAGAAAATGGATGGTACTAGAGACATTACACTAAACGAAGTGAGTCAAACTCATAAGATCAACAGTCATATGTTTTCTCTCATATGTGAAAACTGGAGAGGAAAGAGGAAAAGAAAAGTGAGGGCAGATATCATAAAAATCAAAGGTAGATCAGTAGAGGAAAAGGACCAAGGGGTGGATAACAGGGAGGAAGGGGGAAGACTGCTGGAGAGAGTGATATTGGCCAAATTATATTTTTATATTGTGTGCACATACAAATATGCAACAACCAGTCACATCACCATGTACAACTATAAGGCATCAGTAAAATCAAGTGGGAAAAAATAAAACCTAACTAAATGTTAAAAAATAAAAAAGAATGAGAGAGAGAGATTATGCTTCAACATCCTTCCTGATTAAATCCCTGTGCTTGTGCCAGGACCACTATTTCTCATCAGAGCTTACAGTTTACATCCTGCTGTATCCCTGAGCACCCCCTATAGTTAAAGCATGTATAGAGTTATGTTGTGTCACTGGTTTCTCTCCATTAACATCAATTCTTACCAATGATAGAGAAGAAACCAAAACAGCATCACAAATAATCATATAGTAAAGACAGAAGATGTGGATCTACCAATAATGACCCCTAAGCATTTCCATACATTCATTGATTCTCTCACACAATAAGGAAATAGTCCTGGTGTCATCAAATCTAAACATGCCCAAAGACTACAGGCTTCCAGTTAACCAGAAAATTTAAAGTTGGCATAGATCTTAGAGGTCACTGGGCTCTACTTTCCATAGATAAGAGGGATTAACCATCATTCATGAGAGACTGGTGAATTTCCAACAGAGGCAAGCTAGTGTTAGAACTTATCGTGGTTTTTGCTGAGAGTAATTTGAAGATTAATAGCTTAAGCCTCATAAAGCTAATAAATTTTAGGCAACTGTGAAAGTCAAATTTTACTGGAGTTGTTGCCCCAAATTGAAAGTACTACTTATACAAATAAGAAGTAGAATGTTTAAATACAAGAAAAATTAGAGATAATGCAGAAACCATTCTTGAATGAGAAAGGGAATCAGACAAAAGTATATCTAAGAAAACTTCCAAAACCAAAATTCAATGTGACTTCAGCCTTTTGAGATTCTGCCCCTAGAAAAGAGCCAATGCAAATACTGAGTTTAATATTTAGTGGGATTTTTTTTAAAGAAACATTAAGAAACTTTAAGTAGTCTTTGTAATTCTCTGTGTAAAATCTAAGAAGCATAAAACATGGCTAGCTTCCTAATACTTCAGTGCATACAAGTGTCCTAACAAAATGTTTATTGTGAGCTCATTGGAAAGAGAGAAAAATAATCATTATGGGCCAAATAAAGCAGTACATACTTGCTAGGGAAATACCATCACATAGGCTAGAAAATAAACTGTTTAAGGAACAATGAACAAATTTTGCTATTTTAGATGCCATTAATTATGCTGCTTAAATGCTTTGAGTATGTACCTGTCTTTATATCAAATAGTTTTGCAAACTGTCTTCCATGACCTTCAGCAAAGAGCGTCTCTGGAATTTCCTCTCTCAACAGTGCCACATTCCCAGCACAGAAATCAAAGTATTGTCATACTCTTTCTGTAGTCTCTTCTCCCACTCAAACCTTTTATTTAAGAAATTCCCAATCTGGAAAACACATTTTTTTCCTTAGTGGCAAGGTATTACAAATCTTTATGACCTTGCTTAAAATACTTCACTTCCAAGATTATTAAAAAACAACTCATAACTGAACTGGGTTTTCCTTTACTCTCCCTAAAGATGTTAAAATGTTAATTCAAGGCAACTTACAAATGAATTTCATTTACTTAATATGTCATTCAAGTTTCAAAACTAGGTGCATCCACTGCCTTTTTTGCTTATAATTAGACCTTTAAATACATTCACAGGTTTGTCTGAGTGGTTTGCAAACCACACCTCAAAAACTATTTTCCCATGTTCTATTGATCCAGCTTCTCTCCCCTTCCTGACAGGCCACCACTCACTGCCCTTGCTGCAATGAGAGTGCACTGCTTTGGGACTGACAGCTGTTCTTGTGGTTGCCATGACCCTGGCTGCCAGCTCTACTCTCAGGATAGATGATAAGAACTATTCCTTTTTAAAATATTGTTCAGGTATACAACATGCCCTTACCTTTAGTCTCTTATGAAATAAGAAAGACCAACCTTTAAAGCTTAATTAGAGTTAATGGATGTTCTAGGGAAAATAAAACAGAAATGAGAAAGAGGGCAATTTACAACTAATTGCTTAGACCCATACAATGTCACTGCTCTTTAAAAGGCCATCTTCTACAGCTCCACCCTGGCTACCTCTCTAAGCTTCTGAGAGGGTTCTGCTTCTCTGAAGTCTCCAGCCTCAGGTTAAAACCCAAGAAAGGGAATATTCCCCTTATTTCTTCATGAAACCTGTCTCCTAAGTTACCATGCCCTACATTAAAATTTACTCCCCTCCAGAATAGTTAGCAATGGATAGAGCTTCATCTTTTGGAAATCCAAAGATCATCACCAATTCAAAAACTTTAGACTTCACGTCATCCATATTATACAGGGTTATCTTGATCTTGAAACATGGATAAAGATTCAGGTATGACATGGGTTATGACCAAACTGAATATAGGAATAGTGTTAGATTCAACAATTCTGCCAAGGAGAATATATTTTTAAATAATATTAAGAGAAATTTCAAATGTCTTGAAATTATCTACCTATACATTTCAATCACATGTTATGTTTCCATGTCAAAACTTTAAAAGGAAATTGATATTCATTCAGATATTCTAGAGCTTATTAGACTAAAGCAAATATCCAAAATACAAGGTAAACTTTGTTGGTTATAACACTGAATAACTTGACTTCTAAGATTCAAGAAATTTAAAAAGTTGTTACTCAACAACATATGTCAAAGCCAGAATGGCAAAGTCGAAAGGGAGTTAATATTTGATGAAAGCCCAGAGTGAATATTTTTACATAAGCTATCTCATTTAATCATGACAAACACCTGAACGGTAGGTGCAGTTATTCTCATTTAATGAGTTTGAAAAATTAGATTCATAAAGAATATGCATCTTGCACAATGTTATGCAGCTAGTAAGCAGAAAAGATGGGATTTTTATTCGGTTTTCTCTGGCTGCAGGGCCTGTGGTCTGTGTTTAAAAATGGCTTAAGAAAAATCCAAGTATGATATAAAATTTAAATGAGATCTATTGCAGAGGGTAACTGATTTAAACTTCTGCAAAACAAACATTTTTTGAGAAATTTCCATTTCCAGGTTAATCACAAATTTCCAGTGGCAGGTAGGAGATAGTTCACTGGTTCCAGATAGGAGACAGCCTGAAGGTAGAGGAGAGGTTCCTTCCCAAGAGAAGATGAATTATTTGCCACATGAAAATTAGTTGTTTGATGTTAACTTTGATGAAAACAAAACTCATAACTTCCACATTATCTGAAAATGAAGTAACTAGAATTTGTAAAAAATCACAAAACAATACACTTACTAAGAGCTCCTACTTTAATCCATAAATCTTATAAAATTCCTACCAATGAGATATATATGAGTGGTATTTATTAATTGAATTTTACAAGAAAGGAACCTGTGGTTCAGAGAGGTTGCATAGTTCACAATCAAGGAAGTCAACAGTAATATTAAGGTTTGTCCACTTGCAGTGAACTTCCCACTGTATTTTACAGAATCAGAAATTTTAAGCTCCATTTAAAATTTGGTATGGCCAAGAACAAGAGCTGTGTGAATTTGTATCTGAGAGAAAAATTTACTCATAAAGCTGAATGATCAGTGGTGCAGCTCAGAATCAGTGTGCCATGAATAGATTTTTTTTTCCAGCAGCATTACAGGACAAGATGGTTTACTAGCTTGTCAGTTCATGGACTCTGGGCTCATTCATCCATATTCCAGGAATGTGGGGAAGTACCAGTCTGGTTAGTATGCTAAAAAAGGAAACAAAAAGTCATATTTAATAATAAGGAAAATCTGTATATGCCATAATAATGAAAGCTAGTAACTCATAACTTTTGGTTTTGAATAACCCTTTTGAACAAATATGGGCAAATATATAAAATATTCTAAAGTAGAACAATAAATGCTAAGTTCAAAAGAGCAAAATTGTCTATAAGTTTACAAAACCAATAGGCCAATAACATGAAGAGCAAATACACATATTGTGCTATGTCTTGAGAGTCACCTGCATAGTCTTAAATTACCTAATCTAATAGTTTAAAATGAAAAGAAATTTTCTTTTTTTGCAAGAGGTACTCCTCACTATCTGTCTTAGAAGGTTTAATAAATGGATCTTTCAAATATCCTATCAGGAGGAAGAACAATTTACAGTTGATCTAAATTTTTAAAAAGTGCAGTTATTCCTTAAATTGGTGGTTAGATGAATTAATTATATAAAGAAATGTGAAAGAAATGCAAATTTTATATCAGGTATATTGAATGAGTCAGTTTTAATATGCATCAAATAAGAGGGAAGGAGGAAAAAATTAAGTAGCTCATATAGGCTGCCAGTTTAAAACATTAAAAAATTTCCATTTGTTTTATTTCTTTCCATCATTACTCACAATGCACAAAATAAAATAAAATTTCCTATAGTAGGTGGCAACACATACTAGCTGTTTCCTGACTTGATCCTGGATTGTGCATGTGAAAATCTTCTGTGTCACAGAGTGAAGATGGTTGTGTAATCTGGAAATAAGAAAGAAAATATACAAATTTGGAGAAGAAAAACAAATCAGCTGTGAAAATATTATCTCATCAGTGATTCACAAGTATTCTCAAGCACCAAATTTCTACTACAGTCTCATATCTATGAACTAACATTGAATTCTCTTTCCTACAACTCAAGATTTACATTTAACTAGATGGCACATAATATAATATTTATGTAAATTTCTATCATCAAAAAGTGTCCTGAAGCATTCAACCTTTCTTGCAATGATGGATTAACTGGTACCATATTTGCATGCTTGCCATAAACAAGCAAAAACTGGAGGAAACATAAGTGATGACTGTTTCTAGTCATTGGTTAATGGACTACATACATTGCAATCCCTGAAGGGAAACAAAACAGGTAAACCCCATTATTACCACTGTTTTTTGCCTGAATAGATATAATTTCCGAACCACAGCTTAGAGAAACAGAAGTTTAGAAAAGACCACCAGTTTGAATTGAGGAGTCAAAGATCAGCATGTAGAGTTTCTGAAGGATTCAGAAGTTGTAGAACAGATTACAAAAGAATATGAAGCTGTACAATTGGAGGCCACAGAATACCATGGGTAGGTAAAGGGGGGGGCACTTCATATTGTTGGCCAATAGCTAGGTTCTAGCTGAATACGATGAGACTTTATGAGGCTTAGCAGAGAGTGACTGCTATAAAGGGCACAGAAGAATAGAAGTGCATTAGGAAACTTTGAAATACTAACCTAGTTAGAATGGAAAGACATAGTTAATACCTACAGCATACAGCTGTCACATCACAGGAGTGAAAATTATGTCTAAGCATGACACTACTCTAGACCTGTCCTTTAAAAGACTAAACAGAAGCTCAATAAGATAAAGGAAATATTCCAATTACTAATTACCTTGATAGGACAAAATTTAATACTATTTTCAGAAAGATAATACAGCCTAAACTCCATACTGTATATTTTCCATAGTGTCAGGATAACACTTTTGTTAAATTCTTACATGCAAAGATGCAGGAAAATGTTATCCATAATTAAGCAAAGTCATCAAAAATTTAAAAATCCTTAAGTACCCTAGATGTTTTAATTAGCATTCAATGATTATTTAAAGCAGCTATTTCATGGGTTGAATAATTTAAATAAAATGTGGTCTTAATAAATAACCTGATTAGGAAAATTATCTGGGAAATGGAAATTATTTTTTCATAATGGTAAAGAAAAAAAAGAGGAAGGAAGGAAGAAAAACAAAAAGGAAGGAAAGTAGAAAGGAAGAAAGAGAGGAAGGAAGCGAGGAAAAAAAAGAAAGCAATACTAACTGAAAATTAATGCTATGGTCTAAATGTTTGTTTCCTCCAAAAATTCTTATATTAATGCATAATACTCAATACAACAGTGTTAATAGATTGGGCTTTGGGGAAGTAATTAGGTCAAGAAGGAGGAGCCTTCCTGAATGGGATTAGTGTCCTTACTGAAGAGGCCATAAGAACCCCCTTTGCTCCTTCCGCTATGTGAAAATGGACCTAAAAATGACCCCTATGAGGAGCAGGCTCTCGTTACCCTCCAAATCTGTTGGCACCTTATCTTGAACTTCCTAGCATCTGGAACTCTAAGCAATAAGTGTCTATTGTTTATATGTTACCCAGTCTGATTTGTTATAGCACTTTAAATGAACTAAGACAATTACGGTGTATAAAATGTTGAAAATATTCACTGCTTTGGCATTAAAGCACTGTTGGAAATGGCAGTAGAAAGGGTCAATAAACTTTATGATAGATCCATAGACATTAACCACACTGACTGAGAGAAATGGAATAGAAAACAAAGAAGCACCTCAGGGACCTTGGGAAAATATCAAGAAGTTGAATATAGATGTAGTTATCTCATTAAAAAAAAAAAAGAAGAAAGATAAAACGAGCAGAAAGGTATTAAAAGAACTGAGTCAAACTTTCTCCAAATTTGGTAAAAAATAACACTGTATAAGCCCAAAAGTTCACCTATGTTCCACCAGGGTGAACAAAAAAGAAATCAAAGCTATTCACATTACAGTCACACTGCTGAAATACAAAAAGAAAGAAAAAAATCTTAAAGACCCTACAGGAAAGTGGCAGATTATACACACACACACAAACACATATATGCACACATATACAAAAATAGGAACAACTGAGTGCTTGTTAGATACAATGGAGGTCAGAAGTCAAAAGAATACCGTCCAAAGAACTGGAGTTAGATGGGAGAAAGGAAAGTACAGAAGGATCGCTAGAATTAGATGTTCATTGAAAATAAAAGTGAGAACAAAGTAAAAATATTTTTAGATAAATGAAAGTTGAGGAAAATGTGCTGTCAGCGTATCTTTATCATGAGATATGTTAAAAGAATTTCTTCAGTTTGAGAGAAAATTATACAATATGGAAACAATCTAAAGAAAGGAAGGATGAACTCAAAAAAGAATAATCTGTGGCAAAAGTTTTAAAATCAGCATTTTTAAAAATTTCTTTAAAAGGCGAATGACAAAAATATACCATTATAATATGTATATATAATGTATGAATTAAACAGTTTTTACAAATACTTGTACAAAGAATAGAAAAGATAAAATTACATTATTACAAGTTTTGTACATTGGTAAAATACAGTTTTTGAAAAGTGTGAAGTATTTGAATATTAAGATTCCATATTACAATAATTATAGAAACAAATTAATTTGGATTTTAATAGCTAGAAAAAAATCTAAATGGCTATTGGTAATGAACAGATGAACTGGTATATTCATATAATTGAATACTAGATAGAGATTTAAAATAAATGACTTGATGAAACACAAAACAACAGAGATGAATTCAATAAAACCCAAATTCTGTAAAGATTATTATGTTAGAAATCAGATCTGTGATTATTTGAGGTGTTAGGGGAGTTTCAACTCCAAAACAGCATTAAGGAATACTATAAAATATTGATAGAAGTGATTTTTCCACAGTTTTGTACTTTTGCTGAAACAAAGGTGTGCACTTAAAAATTTCTGCGTTCTGTCATATATAAATTACATCTCAGTGAAGTAGTTTATTTAAAAAAAATTAAATATAAGGGCAACCAAGAAAATCCAAAAATAAAGTAAAAATCACTCATAATCCCATTAACCACGTGTTATGATTTACATACACATATTTGTTCTCATTTTCTCCACAAATTTTTCATACTTTAACATTTTGTTTTAAACCTTAACAGTGGTAAAATTGTTTTCCATTGATGAATTTTTTCATCCAGCATTTTTTAAATGATTACAAAGTATAAATGTAGCTGGATTAGAAGTTCACACAGATATATAAAATACTAACTATACAATATATATCCAAAAGACCTACTCATTGCAAGCCTCTGTCTATTGTTGAGATTGCATTGCTATTCAAGATTAAACTTCAAATTTTGCCAATTGAAAGTACCATTAAGGGGGCTGGGATTGTGGTTCAGTGGTAGAGCGCTTGCCTCACACATGTGAGGCACTGGGTTCGATCCTCAGCACCACATTTAAAAAAAATGAATAAACAAAGTAAAGATATTGTGTCCATCTATAACTAAAAAATATTTTAAAAAAAGAAACTACCACTAAGTTTCTGTTTAAAACACTTACTTTAAGGTAATTTCTCTGCTTCTTTCTCACCCTGACAGCATTTCTCTCCACTTCATTTGGATTCTCCTTTCCAAGACAGTTTCTCAATTCAATGATGGGACCCAGGACTTATTATATATTCTGAGTTTTACAGTATTCACTAGAGTGCAGGTTACCTTGGTCACTGGTTGTCCTTCACCAGCATCTGGTAAGGTTAATGCGATCCAGCTTTTTGGAAGTAAGGCTACAAACCACCACTGGGAAGTATAAATCTTGCCTCTAACTCCTTTTGATTGTTCCTTGATTTTTCTCTGTAGTCAAACTTCTACACATTGGTATATAATATGTAAAACTTTTCTGAGTTGAAAGTCTAGTTACTGATGTTAAAGTGGAATTCTTTGAAATTCAAAGCAATAATGTCTTATGGTCATCTTCATTCCTGAAAGTCTAGTTGTGATAGGCAGAGGACTATATGGGCAGAAACAACCAAGGAGAAAAAATGAATTAGGTAGAATGTCAAAAAGCATCTGTTTTTCTTCCTTCTCTTGCTTAAATGTTCTGGCTTAAATTTCAAATACTATGTTAAACAGGAATAGTGAGGACAAACATCCTTGTCTTGTTCCTGATTTTATACCAGAAACTTTACAACTGCTAGAGGAAAACAGAATCGACACTCCAACATATAGGTGCAGTCAACAACTTCTTCAATAGGACTCCTAAAGCTCAGGAAATAATACCAACAACTAATAAATGGAATGGCATCAAAGTAAAAAGATTCTATACACCAAAAGAAACAGGATGTGAAGAGAAAGCCTATAGAATGGGAGAAAAGCTTTAATAGCTATCCTTCTGAAAAAGGATTAATATCCAAAATCTATAAAGAACTTTAAAAAAAAAGAAAAGAAGGAAAGAAAACAACCCAATCAATTAATGGGCAAAAGAATTAAATGTACATTTCACAAAAGATGAAGAACAAATGACCAACAAATAAACTACGTGCAAGTCTTCATGATGCGAAAAACAAAGGTTAACACTTCTTGGGCATGTGGCTTGGAGGACTTGCTGAGTGTGTAAATAATTGACTTTGTGTTACATGACTGGTGACTTCATTGAATTCTGAAAATTCAGTTTTAGCTTTGGGTTATTTCATTTGACCTTTGTGAAGGTTTCACCTGCATAGAGTAAGTGTTCAACTTGGCTTAGAGTAAGTGTTCGACTTGTAACCCATTACGGTTTGGGTTTTTTTCACTATATTTAAAGTACAATTTACTAAGAAGAGAGGTTTGTTCATGCTAAGTGGATTGGTGTTGGTTTGGCATCTTTAAGTCAGGGTTTCTGAGTACTAAGATATGCTGAATATGAAACTCTTAATTCTAAAATTCTCATGAAAAGCTTCTCACTTGAACCCCCCAAAAAGTATTCTCATTACTTTTTTCCTAAAAGTTCAGGAAAAAGAAATAACACCAGTTCAAATTTTTCACAAGTGAGCGAGGAATATTTGCCTGCCTTATAATAACATGACTTAGTGTTTACTTTTAAAACTGGATTTTAAAAATTAGATAGCAACCCCAAAAGGAATGAGCCACTTTTTATGAGCACCCTATATTTTATAGTTCTTAAGCTAAATTTATTTTATACCTTTTCCTTTTGAGAAAATAGCTATATACTACAAGCCACCATATGCACAGACTATATAGTGACTTGGGTCAGTCCTCTCATTGTTTTGGGGGTATATGACAAGAGTCTAGCCTTTATCACCTTCCTGAGTTATTCTGAAACTTTTTGGAACATTTTGGCTGCAATATTAGTGATAGAATATATCGTACTATGGATTATCTCTACTTCTGTATTTATTTATTTATTTCTAGATCTCAACCATAATCTTCTTTTTCCACTTCCTTCTTTCTTTGCCTGTAGGATATACTGTATATAATCATGCACTTTGTATTAATGCATCAGAAATATACGGATCTCTTTTGTATTTTTTATACTGTTGAATAATTCTAATCAAAACTTTTACTAGTTCAATAAATAAATTAATCTTATCAGAAAATATAAATAAATAAATGAAATGTTCAACATCTTTAACAATCAGAGAAATGCAAATCAGAACTACACTGAGATTTTATCTGACTTCAGTTAGAACAATTATCATGAATACAAGTAATAATAAATGCTGGTGAGGATTGGGGGGATTAACTCTTGTACTCTGTTGGAGTAAATGCAAATTAGTAAAACCACTATGGAAAACAGTATGGAGATTCCTCAAAAGATTAGAAATGGAAACACCATATGATATAGCGGTACCAATCCTCAATATTTATCCAAAATAATTAAAGTCAGCTTACTATAGTGATGCATGCAAACCCATGTTTATAGCAGTTTAAGTCACAATAGTCAAGTTATGGAACAGGGCTAGGTGTCTATAAATAGATAAAAGATGTGTGTACATATATACAATGAAGTTTTACTCAGCCATAAAGAAGGGTGGAATAATGGCACCTGCAGGAAATGGATGGAACCACAAAGCATAATGATAAGCAAAACAAGGCAGATTCAGAAAGTCAGGGTTGTATTATGTCTTTCATATGTGGAAGATAGAGGGAAAAGGGTGGGGGAATAATCTCATGAAAATAAAACAGAAAAGAGTAGAGTAGAGGAAGTTTATCAGGGAGAAGGAGGATGGGAAGGAAAGGAAATTTTATAAAGGGGAATGAAATTGATCAAATCATTTTATGTACATGTACCAATGTATTACAATGAATCCTCCTATTATATATAATTATCGTGTACCAATAAAAGTTTAAAACAGCAGAATTCATGGCAGAAAATGGGTTCACTATTTATTCCACCAAAACCTCCTCTAACAAACTCATCATGCTCATGGTATGTATGTCCACTTCCTCAGATACAATGCCTGATATATCTTGGCAGCGTACATCAGCAGTTTGCTATCTAGAGAAAAATACAGATCTGCAATCTACAATGAGTTTCTATTTTTAGAAATATAAATGCCAAATCTAGATTCAGTAGGCATTTATTAAGGCATTTCAATCATTTATACTTCTTCTTATTGAAAACTTAATATCTGTTGAACACACTCTTCTCATAATCACCATGCCTAATCTATCATAAAGTGCTATAAACTCTACTTCCAATCACTGCTCTTCATACCCAGTCCCATTATGCTGGTGTCAGACAGGTCTATTTCTTTTCTGAATTTTGCAAAGCCTGATATTAGCTTTTATTCTTCATCCTGAAACTTTTCACATAGTAGCCAATCATCTTTTAAACAAAAAGTAAACGGCATCCTTCTTTGCTTTAAACCTGAACAGTCTGAATAAAATCCAAACAACTTACCAAGATCTATAGGGCTCTGGTTTCTGCCTACCTCACTTTATCTCACATTTCTTCTATACATGTTATCCTCAAGCCAGATAGGATCCCTTTCAATTCATTGAACAATGCAGACTGTTTCCTGCTTCTAGGACTTTACTGTTGTTTTCCACTCTGTTCCATGTTTTCAACTTCACAGACTTCTTTCCCTCTTTGGGTCTCAAGTCACATGTCACCTCTGTACAGAGACATTTCACATCCGTCTACTCAAAGGCTTCCTGAGAAATAAGCTATCTCATCACCCTCACATGATCACATTCCAGTTATTTTGTTGTTTTTTGTTTGTTTGCTTATTGTTTTACATCTGTTTTCAAAAGACATTCTTAAGGTCTTTGAGGAAATAAACTGAGTTATTCACTCCTGTTTTCCTCATGCCTATTCAGAGCCTGTCATAGACAGGTATTTAACAAATACTTGCTAGGTGACTGTAGCACCCACTGCTATGGTTACCAAGGTGCTGCAGTCCTCACAGTGTGTGCCCTGACCAGCAGCATCAGCGTTACCTGGAAACACTAGAAACATCACTTCCGGGTCCTATTTCCCTCAGATTTACTAATCCAGGCTTTCTGGCAGGACCCAGCCGTCTGTGTCTTAACAAGCCCTCAAGTTACAATTAACCTTTTTATGTTCCCCATTTTACAGATGAAGAAACTAAGAAAGTTGAGTAATTTGTCCAAGTTAAGAAGCAATAGATCCAGGCACTGACTTGGAAATTCTGGGCCTTAACCACTGAACCTCACCTCCCTAGAGGTCCAAGAACTTAAATATCAACAGAATTGATTTTCTGCCTCAGGGTCAGTAGACTGGGCCAAATATTTAAATCGATAATTATAGAATTGGGTGAAAAAAATGGCTATTCTTTGCACTGTGTACAAAGCTCTAAGGGAGTATAGAAGCTAGAGATTAGAAATCTGCCTAGAGAGCTGAAGGAAGTGTCTAGAACAAGTTACATTCCAGGTATGTCTGAGCTAAACAGAAAAGGAACAGAACGGAGATTCTAGTTGCCTTCAAATGGGGTTTTGAGTGAACTGGGGAGGACAACAGGATAAGTATGAAAGACGACAGAAGTGGTCAGATCCTGAATGGCCATACGCTGTATCAGTCAGCTCAGGGGCCATAATAAAAGGGTGGCTTAAGCAACAAACTTTTTTTTTGCTCCCAATTCTAGAACTGGAACTTCATGTTCAAAGCACAGCCTGACTAATCAGGCTCCTGGTGAGGGCTCTCTTCCTGGTTTTCAGACTACATCCTTTTCACTGTATCTCCACATGGCATTTCTTCTGTTCATGCATATGGAGATATCTCTTCTTCCTAGGCCACTAATCCTATGGGATTAAGAACCAAAAAGTTATATTTAATAGCAGGGAAAACTTCTACATGCCATAATAATGAAAACTGGTAACTCATAACTTTTGACCTTGTTTAACTGTAATTCCCTCCTTCAACTGCTATCTCCAAATACAGTCATGGTGTGGAGAGGGGCTTTGACATCAGAGTTTAAGAGAACACAACACAATTCATAAGCTGCTTCCCACAGAGGTTGCTACATATCAAAGGGAAATAGCGGATCATTAAAAGATTTTAGCAAAAGAGCAATAACAGACAATATTTTCCTTATTAATTCACATGAAGAATACACCACATTATTTCAAGTGGGGATCAATATAGTTCCAAAGAAAAGATAGCAATGCAATCAGGGTCATTCTTAACTTACTGGAGTGTGAAGCACACTCCCTCTGTGGTACCTGTCAAGGCATCCTTGTACCTTCAGTCAGTTGGATTCAGCTTTCATTCCTCGGCAAATTGAATCATTTCCTGCTCTTAATTTGTATCTAAGAGGTATTTGGGAGTTATGCTTAAATTAAGTATAATTTTACAAAACACTGAAAACTGATGATAAAGGGAAAGTTAGTACTCTAAAATATCTGTCATTTGTATGGTAAAACAGATACAGGAGATATAGGAGATTTTACAAATGGGTTGATTATAAGATTAAGAAAAAAATTTTTGCCTTTCAGTCATGGAGTATAGTTTTTAAATGTGTGTGCATGAAGAATTACCTGTCCTTCACAAATAATTTGACAGATATTTGAGCTTGTATATATAGTAAAAGTTATAAGCACTTTCAGTTCTTAATAAACAAATTCAATCTATGTAAGAATCATCTCATTAGCAAATATTATGTGCTCTACAAATCAAAGAAATATCATGCTATCCAGAAATTTGCTTGAAAAGATTCTGGAAAAACTCTATACACCCAAAGAATTTTAATATCAGGTTTTTCTTCATTCAACATAGGCTTTACAGATTACAAATCTCTTTGGTGGTCAGTGATTATGGCTCTGTTCAAATTGAGAAAAGGAATCACATCACTGGAGAGGAGTAAAAACATCTAATTTATGGAGATTCAGTTCATTTGTAAAGAGAAAGCAATGAAAGATATTAATGAGTCTGGTTCTCAGGACTGCATTGCAAATTGGAACACAACTAGGGGACTACATAAAAATTAAAACAAATTTAACCTCTAAATGCTGCAAAATGTTTATCCAGAGCTATGTACTTCCAAGATGAAATTCTTCAGGTTCCTGTTGAGTTTCAATGAAAGCAGCTCCCAAAATGATTAGCATGAACTTCAAATGAAATTGCATATGGACATTCTTGGGAATTTGCTGGGAAAAATTGCTGCTCTCTTGCACTGTTTTTTTCTCATCATTCACACAATATATACAATGAGTTAATATAGACTTGCTAAAAGAGATTGTATATGCAAATTGTTGATTTTCAAATGTATAAACTTTATTAGGTGGATAGAGGACGTATCAGATATTAAACTGATAAGAACAGATACTACACTTGATCTTAGCCAAAAGGCCGAGAAGCGATTACTAATAACCAAATAAAATTTCATTTTGACCTTCTGAATTAAAATGAATCCAACATTAAATTTTTGAGCGGGTGGGGGTACTCATAGACTCCATTTTCAGTGTAACAAATGAGTACAATTCCAAGAATTGGGCATGACCCCCTATGCTTCTATGTCAGTGTCTTTCCATGAGTCCATAACTTGTTTTTTTCCATCACCTTGTTTAAAACTTATTTTTTTGTCTCCCTAAGTTTCTAAGAATAAGAATCACAAAATATTAATAACATGGCTTGAAAGTGAATGACAACTTGCTTTGTGCCAGGCTCTGTGCCAAGCTCATTTAGTCCTTAGACAAGCCTGAGAAGCCGATTCTCATATTTACAGTGTTTAGCTGAATCAAAGATGCAACCAGTTAATTTATGCAGCTGTCTAGTAAACCCAGTTGTGGTCTTCATCAAATCTGCTAGGTCTCATCTGCTTCCCACATCTAGGCTATTTGGCCTCCTTCCAGCTCCAGTGACTCCAGCAGTCTTCTGGTTATAATGATGTGGCCACCTGGGCCTCCCATGTGCAAGTAGTCAGCTTCCACCATGCTTAGCAGGGTGGTGTCTGCACAACTCCAACACTCAGGACCACCCCACCCAAAACATTTTAAGTCTTTTCTTCTCCAATGGCTGCCTACAGGGATCAGATAACACAACTGGGAACATGGGGAAATTAAACCAAGGTATAACCAATGTGAAATAGGCAATGTGAAGGAAGTTTTTCTTGTTCTCTCCCTCTCCCTCTTCTCTCACCAAAATATTCTGTGACACTGTGGTTCCATATAATTTTTCCAGACATATCCCTTTTGGCCTAGAACTGTCTGGTTTTTCTTGTGAAACTATGATCAACCTGGTAATTCATCTCCTGTTTTTTGCTGCAATCCTTTCCTGACCCCCCCCCCCTTTTTTTTATTTTAACTGTGTAGACTGCAATCTCTATCTCACTCCATTCCTTCCCATAAAGCATCAATATGTAACTGTGGCTTTAGTCTGTTTTCTAGAATGCTCCAGTTTATATAGCTGAACATGTCATTGATTTTAAGGTGTGTTCTGAATTCAGAGATGTTAACATGCGCTAATGCTTATATAGTTCATACCAGGTAATGTTCTGAGCACTTGGTATATAATTATTTGAATTTTCACAGTTTGAAGTCAGTAGTTGATGTTCAGAGACTTTATATAACTTGCCCAAGATCCCCGCAAGTAGTCGATGGAGTCAGATAGGAACCTAGCTCTGTCTGATGCTAAAGCACAGTACCTTTGTCTTTATATTACGTTTTCCACACCTGCCTATTTCCTCTACAAAGCTGGGTTTTCTTACTGATAGGAAAGTGCCAAGTCACTATGACTCTTACACGTTTCAAAGATCTGTTAAAATGTATCTGGATTCATGTGTCTCTTCTTAAAGTCCCACCTCTTCAGCAAAGCCTTTTCTCACTATTTCATTACACAGAAATCTTTCCCTTCTGAGCACTGTTAGTAATTATCACCTTATATCATGTATTACTATTTAAAAGAGAGAAAAGAATTTAAATTTATTGAGTTTATTTACTAGATATCAGATACTATGTGGTCATACAGACACATTATTAAATTAATACTACAAAAGTTATATTTGACATACACTAGTATTTCATTAACAGAAAAAAAATACCCTGAATATTGGAGAGGTTAAATAATTGTTAAGGTCAGAGAGTTAATAAACACCAGCAATTTCCATTGGTCAATACATCATTTTATTATTACTGGTTTTTCTCTCAAAATAAAAGAACCAAAATTTTATTTCCCACTATTCACTATAGTCCTCTTACAGCATTTTTTTTTTGTGAAACACACTTAATTAATAGAATGAAGAAAGAAATGAATAAATGAATGTAATACAAGTATGCCATCAAATATTGTCATAAGAAGGAGGAGTTATTTTACTGCAATGATGTTTCTTCTAACCACAAAGATTTCTGAGTTCTATTTTTTATTAATTAGCTAAAATTGTTTCTCTGTGGTCACTTTTTTGGAATAAATAGAAATTCTTGGAAAAATGCTGTACAAGACTGCTTCATTACTTTTCCCTTCTTATGGCCATTTATATTATAATTCATACACCATTCAATCCTTCAGACTTTGGGAAATAATTTCTGCATTTATTATTACACACATATACAATATAAAGTAAGTATAAAAAATTGTTTACTACAAGTAATTTATTACCAGAAACTCAGTGGATATCAAGATGCAGGTGACAAATGAATTACCTGAATATTTAGTCAAATCCAAACTTTAGTTTTGTTTTTTGGGGAAGTTACCAGGGATTGAACTCAGGAGCACTGGACCAATGAACCACATCTCCAGACCTACTTGTATTTTATTTAGAGACAGGGTCTCACTGAGTTGTTTAGCACCTTGCTAGATTGCTGAGACTGGCTTGAACTCACAATCCTCCTGTCTCAGCCTCCCCAACTACTGGGATTACAAGCATATGCCACCTCGTCTGGCTAAAATCCAAATTTTGGATCTCAACTTTTCAAATGCAATCATTAATTTCTTAAGATAGGTTCCATTGGATCAATCACATTCAGATTCTTGTAGCGGTCTTTGCCATATACACAAAATTCTAAATCTACATTTACTGCTCTGATAATTTGGATCTAGAATGTCCCACAAATTTCAGGTGTAGAAGGCTTCATCCCAATGAAGCAATGTTTAGAGACAGGGCTTTTGGGAAGTGATAGGATAATGAGGGTTCTAACCTCACCAGTAGATTAATCCCTTAGTGGTTGTAATGGGCTACTAGGAGGAGGTAGAAACTTTGGCAGGTGGGGGGCATGGCTGGAGAAAATAGGTCACTCAGGATGTGTCCTTGGGGTCTATATCTTATACCTGGACCCTTGCTCATTCTCTCTCCCTCCTTCCTGTGTGCCATGAGCTGAGCAGCTTTCCCTGCCACACCCTTCCACTGTGATGTTCCGCATGACCTTAGGCCCAAAGCAATGGAGTCAGTCAATCTATGAACTGAAATAAATCTTTCCTCCTCTAAGTTGTTCTTCTCAGGCATTTTGGACATAGCAACAAAAAAACTGACTAACACAACTGCCAACTGGCTTTCAAATGTATGTACAATGCTGGTGGGCTTAATTTGAGTCTCCTACCCAAATGTATTTTTTCCTACCCAAGAAAAGGTTATTTCTGCACATTCAGCCAGTAGGGAAAGAGAAATTACTTATTTCCCTGCCCCCACCAAATGGATCTTATTTCTTTACTTTGTTTCTTTTAAACTATTAAGTCAGTCCTCACCCATTAAATGATGTATATAACTGTGGAATGAGATGTCCCAGAAATAAAATCCTACACTCTGAAGACCTTGTTTCCACCAAGTTAGCAACCTTTTTTCCAATATTACAGAAAATTCTCAGGGAGGTAGACTGCATAAATTGAGGAAAAGGGAATAGTAGGAGAAGAATAACATTTTTTTTTAAAAAAAGACACTAGATTTATATCTCAAATAATGTGGTACTTGACTTAGCCTCCAAAGCCAAAAATAGCATGAGCTTATTTTTCTTGCCCATTATAAGTCCAAATCTAATTTATCATCCTCTAGCAAGACTCCAAGTTCTTTTTTTACCATCAGAGCTTTCCAGGTTTTTCTAATCCATTTAATATCTGTGTTTTACATTATTTTGTCCCATATGTATCAAGTTGCATTTGCCAAAGCTGAATCTCATTCTATTAGTTCCTGATTTTGTTACCAACATTTTCAGGTTCCTTCATATGACTTTTCCAGATAGAAACCCTACTATTCTCAAGCAAAAGTCCCTTTTCTTTCTTATACACTGTGGTGCGTTTCATGAACAGTGATCCTGTACAATAGTAAATATAATAGCAATTCAGCCTCCATACACAGACTGAAATAATGTAGGTCCATGAGCACACATCACACATACAGAAGTCAACCCCAGGCTATTTTCTTTTGAAAGCACATTCAGATAATGCACCCTGGTATGAATTCTCTGACAAACCATGAGGGGTTACTAGATATTGCAGTGCTCAGTTATAATCATTGACCTTGCAGACATATTAGACTGGAAAAATAAAATGATCCTAATATAATTTCTTAAATCCTAAAATTAAATATTCTACAAGTCTCAATGTTCTCATAGTGTGCAAATGAGCCTAAATTCATCATTTCTCTCCCACCCAAACCAAATATTAACTATATAACCCCTATATAAATGAAATGATATATTGACTACGATCTATGAGCATAATAGAATGACTAAAGTAATCTAACAGGCTGGCAGTCTGAAAATGCCCAGAATATAGCAATTAATGTGGAACATTGTGATTGTAAAAATGTCTATGTCCAAAATAGACATTTTCTGGTTAGGCTTTGTGATGAATGCAAGAGAAAAAACATAAATTAGGGGGATAATCATGACTGGGATTCAGGAAGCTGGAACAGATGCCCACCCTACTGTCCTTTTGAGAAATTTAACATTTGTCTGGCTGAATTTTCAATAGTAACAACAGAGGCTAGCCAGATTATCATAAAGGAAGATGATGGTGTGGCATTATATAATTTATTGAATTCCACAATAACTCTGTAAAATTAGATAATTAATTTTTCTTATACATCACCAATAAAATGCAAAAATACCTTCAAAATGTGAGTTTATTAGCTTGATGTAAGCCTTTTTTAGCTTTGTTAATAAAATCTTATAAAAGTAAATAATATTAGTCTTTTAACCAGAGTGTTATGCATCATCCATATACAGAAATAAAGGTTGACTTTCAAATGTTTCGATATTATAGGTGATATGTATAACAGAAAGAACCAATGCTCTTTGTGTCTAGTTTATTTCAAATAATGACAATAAAAAAATTATACTACCTTCAAATTGAATAAAATGAGATAAATTAACCTATAAGACTCATTATATATTCTACAACTCTAATATATTTACTAACAATGATAATGCATCATGTTTCTAATTTGAGTCATTGTATTGTCTCTTAGAATAATACTAAAATAAACAAAAAATACTTTTAGAGACATACAAAAAAATCTTCTTATGTTTCTGGATCTTCAAATTAGATTCAAGGAAAGGCTGATGAGATTGCATGTGGTGCACTTTTGTTTCCATATTGTGCAGACAGAAAGGAAAATCTAGAAGTTCCTTATTTTCAATGGAAAACAATACTAGGCCAGGAGGGACCTGGGCAGAAAGGACTCTTGGGAAGCTTCACCCTTTCTTTCCAGAATAAAGAGAAGCACACAGTATTCTGGAAAACTCCCGCCTGGAACCCCTCTTTGACATCTCACCTCTGAGTGGAGAACAATGCAGAGGACCAGAGCTGTGCAGGCTGCTCACCTAAATTGTGACAGTGTTGAATCAGAACAAACTCCTGAACAAGAAGAACCAAGACAAGATCTTTCTTCCCCTTTTTTTAAAATTAATTAATTTACTTATTTATTTTTTATTCTAATTTATCATATATGACAGAATACATTACAATTCATATTACATATATAGAACACAATTTTTCATGTCTCTGGTTGTACAAAAAGCATAGTTACACCATTTGTGTCTTTATACATGTACTTAGGGTAATGATGTTCATCTCATTCCACCGTCATTTCTATCCCCCATGCCTCCTCCCTTCCCATCCCACCCCTTTGCCCTATCTAGAGTTCATCTAATCCTTCCATGCTCCCCTCACCCCATTAGGAATCGGCATCCTTGTATCAGAGAAAACATTCAGCATTTGATTTTTGGAGATTAGCTATCTTCACTTAGCATTATTTTTTCCAACTCCATTCATTTATCTGAAAATGCCATGATTTTGTTCTCTTTTAATGCTGAATAATATTCTATTGTGTATACACCTCATTTTTTTTTATCCATTCATCTACTGACGGGCATCTAGGTTGGTTCCACAGTTTAGCTATTGTGAATTGTGCTGCTATAAACATTAATGTGGCTGTGTCCCTGTAGTATGCTTTTTAAAAGTCCTTTGAGTATAGACAAAAGAGAGGGATAGCTGGGTCAAATGGTGGTTCCATTCCCAGTTTTCCAAAGAATCTCCATACTGCTTTCCATATTGGCTGCACCAATTTGCAGTCTCACCAGCAATGTATGAGTGTGTCTTTTTCCCCACATCCTCTCCAACACTTATTGTTATTTGTATTCTTAACAGCTGCCATTCTTACTAGAGTGAGATGAAATCTTAGAGTAGTTTTGATTTGCATTTCTCATTCAAAATCTCAATGACATTTCCCTTAGAAATAGAAAAAGTAGTCATGAAATTCATCTGGAAAAATAAGAGATCCAGAATAGCTAAAGCAATCCTTAACAAGAATAGTGAAGCACTATACCAGACCTTAAACTATACTAGGGAGCAATAGTAACATGGTATTGGACTGGTAGACTAATGGTACAGAATAGAGGACCCAGAGACTAACCTACGTAATTACAGTTATCTTTATACTAGACAAAGTCGTCAAAAACATACATTGGATCAAGGACTTAGGAATTAGACCAGAGACACTGCATCTAATAGAAGAAAAAATAGGCCCAAATCTGTATTATTCCCAGACTTCCTTAATAAGACTCCAATAGCTCAAGAATTAAAATCAAGAATCAATAGATGGGATGGATTCAAACTAAAAAGCTTCTTCTCAGCAAAAGAAACAATCAGTGAGGTGAATACAGAGCCTACAGAATGGGAGCAAATTTTTCCCCACACTCATCAGATAGAGCACTAATCTCCAGGATATATAAAGAACTCAAAAATATAAACACCAAAAAAAACAAACAACCCGATCAATAAATTGGCCAAGAAACTGAACAGACACTTCTCAGAAGATGATATACAATTAATCAACAAATACATGAAAAAATGTTCAACATCTCCAGTTGTGGGAAGCTGCCCTGCCCATGAGCTGAGCATCCTCTCTCAGCCTTGAGTAAGGGGGCTGGGGTGTTTGGTCTGGCATCATATACCATGTGCTGTGCAAAGCAAGTGGTCTCCACCTTCACTCAGCAAAGAAGTTTGCTCTAGCCCTGGACTTGGGAGTTACTCAATAAGATTGGATAATCCCCCTTGAAACCTTATCCTCTGCCTTGTTTGGTGAAGAGCATCCTATGGAATCTCCTTTGTGTGTCCCCTGTATAAAAATAAAGAGATTTTGGGTGTATCCTTAAGGTCGCAGAGCCATCCTACCCTCAACCTGAAAACTCCTTCTGTGTTGCGTGATTTCTCCCTGTTTTCTTAGTTTAATATTGCAGCCAGCTCTTTTGAACCCAGCTCATCTCTTCAGCACATGTCGCTGGCAAGATCTAGCAATTAGAGAAATGCAAAATCAAAACCAGTCTAAGGTTTTTTTCTTCTTTTGATGGACCTTCTGTCTCAGGATGGGTTTGGCCAGACTGAAGGGACTTCAGGGGATGGAGACTGATCCAAATGGACACTGAGCCATTTGTACCTATACCATCAAAGCTCCATGGCCCTTTTTCTTTAGGAATATGATCATCTAGAGGATTCCTTGTTGGTTCTCTGCCAGTCATGCCATTTATAACATCAAGAAAAAAAGGGTATTTTGCAGAACCGTTACATTTCTTGTTAAGAAATATTTGAACATTTTCTTTTGATTTATTCTCAAGGTTTCTCATTTGATAGAGTTCTCATTTTGAGATATTATAAATGTTTTTAATTCTACCACAGCCAAATCTCTTCTAGATTCATGTAAAACGTTTCCCTTAAATACATTCAATATATTTGAGTTCTCAGGATCCATACTGCATCCTCTAAGAAAAACAACCAAATAACTCTCATTAGCAAGCTTTCACCTGAGATTTGGTCTGACTTTATTCTTAAGAACTAACTCCATAGGCAGTTTAGGATTTCCTGAATTTTCTTTATCTTTAATAAATGTACCTATCCTCTCCTTCTATTTTGAGATGTTCGTGAAAATAGCTACACACTTATCTGGAGCCTGGAATTTTCCTCCAAAGCCTTGCTTAGTGTTCTCTGAAGATTTTTTCCATCCTTCTGATGGGCTTTGAAGGATACTTGGGTTGTACATACTTCATGTTGGATTTGCTTTGTTGTATCCTCTCAGGACTAAGACTTTCATGTACCATTCATCCACAAACTTGTAATAATTTAGATTTCTTATCTTCCCATGCTTTTCTATAAGAATTTATGTTAAAACAAAGTAAAGAGGTTTATATTCCAAACTCTTTATTCATGGTTTTACACTTTCTAGATCTCATAGTTCATTTTTTTCTCAGTCTAACTTCTAGTACAGTTGATGTATGGTCTACAAATTTGCTTTCTTTTTTTGTAATTTTTTTATTTGTTTTAATTAGTTACACATGACAGTACAATGACCTTCACATATCATACATTTGAATCGGATGGGATATAATTTCTCGTTTTTCTTAGTGTACAGGTTGCAGAATCACATTGGTCATGCAGTCACGTATATACACACAGCAATAGTAATGTAGTAATGTCTATTTCATTCCAGTATCCTTCCTTTCCCCTATCTCCTCCCCTCCCCTACCCTCCCATCACTTCTGTCTACCCAATCTAAGGTGACGCTATTCTTTTTGTTTTTCTCACATATTCATACATGTATTTTGTATAACGATGAGGGTCTCCTTCCATCTTCCATGTAATTCCCCTTCTCCCTCCCTTTCCCTCCCACCTCTCTTCCTATCTAGAGATAATCTTCTTCCCATGCTCTTCCTCCCTACCCCATTTTGAGTCACACCCCTTATATCAGAGAAGACATTTGGCATTTGTGTTTTTTTAGTCTTGGCTAACTTCACTTAGCATAATCTGCTCTAATGCTATCCATTTCCCTGCAAATGCCATGATCTTGTTATTTTTTGGTGCTGACTAATATTCCATTGTGTATAAATACCACATTTTTTTTTTATCCATTCATCCATTGAAGGGCATCTAGATTGGCTCCACTTTCAATGTAGGTAAAACTCTCAAATTTTTGATGTTTCTCCTCCAAAAAGACAGAAACTGTAGTGGACAGTCTTTTGTCTATTCTTGTTAAATAATAAAATGTTTTAAGTATGAAATCCCCTATTATGACTGTAAACATCACAATCTTCTACATCATTTTTTCAGTATCTGGGCCTGAGCCTCCCTTGGCAGGGCTATTACTGTTGGGCACAGCACTTCCAAGATCACTTTCAAACAGAGCTTCATGGCCATTAGCTGACCTACGATGTCTCCCAAGGCCACTGATGAATCATTTCAGGTTTCTAGGTTCTTGCACCTACAGTAGACATCAGAGCACTGTTGCAGGTTTTCTTCCTAGAACTTCCTACTCCCTGGCAACAAGGAATGACCCCAGGAAAAGTGAGGGATGGTGCAAGAACAACCGTGCCTCCCAACTGTCCCTCCATACTTCTTGTCCCACAAAATAATTAATCTTATCACATGAACCTACTGTATGGACTAAGCTCTGTAGGACAGAGGGGAGGGCCTATGTCTCTGGCCAGCATAGACCCTTCTTCACTGTCCCAGTTCTAAGATATGTTTTACCATATCTATAGCTATTTTGGGTCACTGGTTGGGAAACTCCATAGTGGAAGATTTGCAGATCCCCACCATTGCCACTGGTCTTCTTTATATTTAATAAGCTTTTTCCTCCATGACCTCGGAAACCTACTCCAGTTCACATGGATCAGAGAAGACTCCACCTTTTAGTTCTCTACTGGACTATATCTGGATCATCTTGAATCTGCATGGGAAAGTGTACAAAAGAAGTTATGAGGGATCCCTCAAAATGTGTTTAATCACACTTCACCTTTAAAAAACTGAAGATGAAATAATCAGAATTTTTTAAGACTTACCATTTTATAGAAAAAGAGTCTAAGTTTCAGGAAGGGTGAGTGACTTGCCTAAGACCACCTGGGAAATAATAAGAAGAGATTCTGTACTCACATCTGACCCCCAGGCCTCTTTCCATTTAATAACCACATTTTCTACTCTAATCACCTGTTAATTGTGTGATGATGGGAAAGAACAGGGAATGATCACCATGAAAGCTTCTTGAAGTACTAATTCTAGAACTTATCAAGAAGACCACATCTTTACATAGTCAATCCAAGTATCAGGCTACAAGTCTAGGCCAGAAAGTTGGGAGCTTCAGCATACTGAAAACTGCAACTAATCAAAATTAAAAAACACTGCTGTGGAGTCCCAGCTTTATTATAATAATATCACTTTAGTATCCTGAGCCCTTTGGTTTACTCATCCATAAAATGGGAATATTGTGAAAAACACTAAGAATGCTATTGGTCTTAAAGAGAGTTTAACTTCCTTCCATTATCCATTTTTATCCAAATGGAATCTACACAACATGAAATTTTATGTACTACTAATAAATTTTAACAGATGTCCACATCATTGGTCACAGATTTATTTACCCAGGGACATTTTAAAAAATATTGATACTTATGTCACAACACCAGAGGTTCAGATTTGATTTATTTTGAATTGCAGGACTTTCAATACGCTGCTAATATTAAGACTGCAGTATGTTAAAAACTAGTATTAATGAACTTGTAGGCACTAATCATTGCCACATTGCAAAGCATCAATCCTTACAACCCTACACAAAAATACTATTATTTTACTCATGAATAAATTGGGACAAAGAGAATTTTTCCAAGGTGATTCATCTAGAAAATGGGTACATAGATTTTTTGATTTTGGTCTGTCGTTGGAGCCCAAGCTAGTGACCACCATGTAATGCCATGTAGACAAAGGGTCCAAAAGGACATGTTATGACATTATATAGTGACTTCTTTCTTCTCTCAGAGTCACCCTCACTGCTTCTCTGATTTTTATCATGATACCACACTGCAGTGTCAAAAGGCATCCTACTTTTCTCCTTAATGGAGCTAAGCCCCCCAGATAGACAACAGATAAAAATCCCAGGCCAGGTTAGGAGTTAAAGTTAATGAAATTCTCAACTATTTCATTAATTAACAGAGACACAAACAGAGTGGATTTCCTCCTAGTCTTCAGCACATTTCTCAGACTCTACTTGTTCCTCATTCAACCATAATGCCAAATTGGTCAATGGAAAATTACCACTTGGAATCACTCAATGTCAATCCATGTACTTGGCAGGAGGGAGAGCAGCAGTAAGGGAATTGGTGGTAAATGAGATTGAAAGACAGATGGAAACCTTGTCATAGAGACTCAGACTGAGGGAGTTGCTGATTAATGCCCAGACTTGGCAAGAAGCTGAAGGTAGAAGACACATTGCCTCACCCAGTGCAATAGGTTCCCATTATTTCTGTCACCTCCTATTAAGTATGTGAGTTTCTCATGGGCTTACTCTACTTCCTGTTCATTATATAACACTGAGGCACCCAAGGAAAAATTTAAGTACTCAAACACATTCAGGAAAAAGTCTCTTTGAGCTTCCTCTTAAGAGGTTCTCTCGGAATTTCTTACTGTGACTTTAGACCATGTAGGCTACATCAAAAGCTCAAAAATATAAGGTTGGGAATTGAGCCCTGGGTTACCCAGGCTTCCTTTCCTTTAACATTTGTCACATTTTCATTAACAGGAGGCGAAGGAGGACTCTGATCCATCTCCATCTTGAATCTATTGAAAGACTGGCATGCTTTCAGGACTTTCAGTGGAGACATCAGCATACTGTAGTGGACTCATCCTTACTGTTTTCATCAGGACAGTATTGCCTTGTGATCCTGAGCAAGTCACTTAAACTTTCCAAGCTTCAGCTTCCTTATATAAATTAAGAGTAAAGTAATTTCCTTACAGGGCTGTTGGGAGGAGCAAATGGACTAGTATATGAGAAGATCTGTGCCATCATAAAGATTAGCTGGCTGTCTCCTGTTGTTAGAGAGAGTCATTACCTGTAGTTAAATTAAATAATCCCTGCTGCTAGTCACCCTGGAGCAGGCAACACAGAGATGCCTAGTTGAGAAGCAGCCTGGATACAAATTAATGCTCTCTATTTAAAGCATCTACTCTAGAGACTTTCAATTTGGGGTTTCCTTTGAAAGCACTGTTTTCCATGCATTTGGCATGGCTCTCAGGATTCAAATGCAGACCAGCTCTTCACTGATCCCCAGACTCAGTCACTGCAGGGAATGACTTTTAGTTGTTCCCTAGAACCCTTTCAAAAGTAAACCTTGCAAATTCCCCATTTTTTTAATTAAGTTGTATCATATCATTGGAAACATACCATCAAAAATTGATAAAAATTCATGTAGTCATTTTTTATAATGTACGGCAATTGAGAAAAATAAAGTTAAACGCAATTTTGTATACATCCAGTTAATTTTAATAAACCTTAGTGAATTTTGCTGCATTGGGGTACTGTGATATGTGCCAGAAATGTAACAAGACATATTTTAACCTTCAGGGACTCTCAGTATAGTAGAGTGCAGTTACAAAAAGAAAATTTCATGCACTGTGATATATTCTAGGTCAGGGTTTGTCCAGGATACTGCAAGAACACTTTGGAGAGTGTAATGTGGCAGGATGAACAAGGAGCAAGCCTGGATTAATAAATTTTGACTGAACTATTTTTAAATCATAAAGTAAATCTAAGCACATAAGAGAAATAGTTGGGTGCATATAGGTTCTGAAAAAAAAAATCCCCTAACAAAATTTTAGGCATTTCTTTATTATTGTTTATTTTGTGCATTCAATAATAATGCCAAGGACCCACTAGGTACAGGCTCTGCCCTAAAAATCAAAGATATAGAAAAATGCAATATATTCCTTGCCTTCACAGGCTTACTGTCAAGGAACAGAGTCAACCATGTAGTAGAATGATGGCAAATCAAAGAAATAGGTGAAATAATAGAGAAATGTGCAAAGCACATAAATGTCCAATACAATGTTAAAATTAAGACTGCTTTGGTTGGTCAGGAAAGGCATCACTGAGAAAGAGATGACTGAATTCAAATGAGGACCAAAATATGAGGTGGAGGGTGGAGTACAGAATAGGAAACAGTGGGTAGGGAACAGTACAATTGAAAGGCACAGAAACAAAATTACACAATATTTTCTTGGAAATGAATACAACTACCTCCAACAGCCTCCAAGAAGGGGACTTTCTTTCTCTCACTTCATATTTGTGTAGCACTTTTCTCTTCTCTGAAATTTTAGGTAAATACCACATCAGTTTTCTTCCACAAAACCCAAAACTATTCTGGGTACTAAAACATGTGAGATTAGGTCTGTGCTTTGGCCTGGTTAGTCATGTGTCATATGCCTCTTTCCCCTTCTGAGCTTATGAATGGTTAATGACCCCTGAGACATCACCAATCCTCCAACTTCTAAATGTTTAAAACAAATGTCATGTTTTAATAGATTGGAAAATGAAGCATAAAGAAAATTGAATATGCAGATAGTCAGAGGCAGAAAAACTAGAACCTAAGTCTCCTGACTCTTAAGACATTAGTCTTTTCATCATACAGAAGTTATCAAACTGGAGTACAAATTGCTATGGATATTTTTGTTCACCCTGCTAGATCCACCTGGGCCCTGCTCCACTCTGCTCTCTCCAGGGAGGCTTATTTCTATGTGTTGCACCAAAGAGATTCCCCTCATGCCAGGTCTTTGATTGATTTCAATTGGTCTTTAGGATAAGATTAAAGGATAATTGAGGAAGGGAGAGCTCAGTATATTTTCCCATCAACCTTGATCCTCACCTGTGGGAACATTCCTCTAGTGAAGGCCACAGCACTTGTCAGGTGGTCCTCTCCTAGGACTTGAAAAGAGCTCCATCTGCAGGGCTGGTAGTGACTCCTTTTCACTGACATTTCAGACCCAGCGAGGCTAATGGTTCCTCAAAACCACTAGCCCAAGGGTTTCTAGTCTGGTTTCCAGTAGCTGCCCAGGTACTGCCATGAAATTGGGTGGCTTAAAACAGGAAATTCTTCTCATATTTTCAGAGTCCCACAGTCTGTAAAGATGCTAGAGGACTGCATTTCAAGCTTTGAAGGTACATCATTGCAGCCTTTGCCCTTCTCTGTCCTCACACTGTCATCTTCTCTATTGTCTATCATCCACCTTTACCTCTTTTTTGCAAGTTTTACACTTGTGGGGCACAAAGAGCCCACCCCCCTTTATCTGAGATTATCTCAGATAATCTCTTGATTTCAAAAATCTTTAATTATGTCTGTTACCACATAAGGCGACATTCACTCTTCCTCCTTATAAGGCAATATTCAAAGACTCGGGAATCAGGACATGGAAGTATCATTGGAGGAGGCTGGTATTCAACCCATTTTAGTCTCTGTTGATTTTCCTTTACTCTGCTTGCTCCCATTTGAAATAAAGATTTCATTAGACTTTGCTAAATTCGTCTAATAGACTATGTTATCGTTTTGACACAATCTAATATGAAAGTCCTTTGGTAATTCTTTCAGCACACATGGGAGTATGGGTATAGGAAGCCACAGGATTAAAATAATATGTCTACTTAGTGCACCAATTTTATTTAATAGTAGCTAACTAAAATATTTTCTATTTTAAAAATGTGTAGAAATAATGAATAAACATTATTTGAAGGAAATTTAGTACCCACCGGAGATTATTTTTAGTTTGATTCTTTTATCCAACCAATAAAATAAGTTGGTTCTTCTGTCCTATAAATTGGAAGTATTTTAGAAACAGTAATTGTCATAGGATAGCTCACTTAAAATTTTGAATTTATTTTCTGTTTTTAGTGGTAAACTTCTATGTATGGAAAAATAGGTTTTGTGTAGCTCTGACCCTGTTCCCTTGGGAATGAGAAAATTCATTTTACCTCTTTTTCTAGTTTACTAGTTGTGTGGTGGTAAGATGATCAGGTAGTGGAAGAAGGATTTATTGATCAGGTTAATGAGATTTGCAGTGATGGACTATGGGAAAAACCTCATTAAAGGAATCTGGGATAAGTCAGTTTCATATTATATAGCCAGAGTTCCTGTCTCCATTGATGGTTCTGGATGACACATGGAAGGCAAAAGTGAAGGACATGTAAATTAGAGGACAAGTAATAAACAAACAGCATATCTTTGCAAAACCCAACAACATTTAGGGATTTTTTAGAACATGAGTTGGACCATATTCTCTGATGGAAATTTTCCAGTGCTTTTCCATAGGACTCCTAATAAATGCTGAAAACCTCTAAAGTGTCTTTCAAAGTCTCCCATCAGTGTTTCTTAATGGAGGTGGTAATGCAACGAAGGAAGCCTTATGTAAAATTCCATGGGGTTTTTGCTGTCACCATGATTGCCACCCTTCTGCATCTAGTGAGAATGGCAAGACATCCTACCCCCATACTGAAGAATCTTTCTGCTCCCTACATGGCTTTTTGGTATGCTCTTTGGACACTATATATCACTTCATTCATAATTTACCAAGAACATAAAAGGAATGATCATGTCATCCATGTTATCATGACTTATTGAACAAAGTCATGGCCTCAGTGACATCACTCATGATATTGGAGTCATCCCTATATGACATCTGTATACGTTTACATTTTGGTCATGTCTATGCTGATTCTAACTAAAGGTGAAGCATTTCATCAGTTCATTACGTTGTCTAGTATAATCAGACCCTAGAGTTTATATATGTTTTAATAACTTCTTACATGTGCTATTATTTAGAAACTGGATAAGGTCTTTTTTAATAGAGCATTATAATTATTCATAGTATTTGAGTTCATTTTGACAAAGTAGTGCATTCAAGGAATTTGAATTTAATTTAATCCCTATGCCCCTCTTTTCTTCCCCTCCTCCCTGCCCCATTCCCCTTCTCTCTTCTTGATCTTCCTCTCACTCCTTTATTTATTTATTTTTATTGGTATTTTCCATATATACATGAAGGTGAAATTATTTTCAACACATTTATATATATATATATATATATATATATATATATATATATATATATATATATCATGACTTTGTTAAATTTATTTCATATTTCATCCCCTTTCCCTTCTTTCCTCCTTCCTTCTCATTCTCATTCTTTTACTCTACTGATCTACCTTCTACCTTTATGATAGTCTATCCCTCCCTCACCACCTTCCTTCCCTTATTTTGCTCCAGCTTCCACATGAGAGAAAAACATAGGGCTCTTGATTTTCTGAAACTGGCTTATTTCACTTAGCATTATTTCTCCATTTCCATTCATTTACCACCAAATGCCATTATTTCTTTCTTCTCTATGGCTGAGTAAAACTCCATTGTGTGTATTTACCACATTTTCTTTATCTCTTCATCTATTTACAGGCATCTGAATTGATTTCACAATTTAGTTATTGTGAACTGTGCTATTTTATAAACGTTGAAATGAATATATTGCTATAATATTCTGATTTTAGGTCTTTTGGATAAATCTGAAAAATGGGATAGCTATGTCACATAGGGGATTCCATCCCTAGTTTTTTGAGGTATATCAACACTGCTTTCTATGTACTAATTTTTCATTCCCACAGTCAATATATAGCTTTTTTTTAGAAAAATAAGGTTTGTAAGCTAATCCTATTCTTACTATATATTTCATTTCAGGAAGTGCAGAAGTTATTGAAAAACATTCACTGTTATGAGCCATTGGGTCTCATGGGGTCACTTTACACAGTCTACTAAACTGATGTCATTTCTGATGTCCCCAAGGTCCTACAACCTCCAACTCCAGTAGCCTGCTAGCCTGGGAGTTAGTTGTAGTTCAGCTTCAGGGACTCAGCACTGGCTTTTACTTCTGTCTGGAACACTGTCACCTCAGCTACTCTCATGGTTTCTATCTGAACTGCTTCAGGTCTCTGCACAAATGTTATGTGAGCAGTAAGGACTTCCCTGACAACCCCTTATAAAAGAGCAACCCCCTACTCTAGGTGATCAATCTTTCTTACCCCATCTTTCTTCTCCATAGCATTTATCATGATGATGATGGCCTTTCTGGTTTACTTGTATAGGCATTCAATTATCATCTAATTTTATTGATGCAGTGTGAGCTGTCAGGGGTCAAGGCCTTGCTTTCCATCGGTGCTTGGACCATTGCCTAGTGCATAGCAGCATCCAATACATGCTTGTTGACTAAATCAATAACTCTTCATTTTAATTTAAAATATTAATTTAAAACTTAAATTTAAAAAAATAAAATCCTCCCCATTTTTTTTGCTAACGTGTATTTTATAAAATCTTGTTCCTATTTCATGAAGGCAATACATTATCTTGATGCTTTAAAATTATTAATGGTAGTTTTTTCTTAATGCATCCTTCTCGCATTTTCTGTTTAGTCCAAATACCCCACATATTTACTTATTTAGCTAGTTACTTACTGGCTTCTTTAATCTCTTGGTTGCATGTCAGAGGCTTCCCCAAATGTCAATGACGGTTGCCAATCTGCATTTCTCTAAGTAAGACACTGAAGTACAAACTGAAATCTCTGGGTCTAGGGAGTGAAGAGAGGTCTATCAACTGGTACATGTTGATGTAAGGTCATCTGACAGCCACTGCCTTTCTCAATGAGGATATGAAAATATTATTACCTCCAGGTCTGTCCTTTGTGGTGCAGTGGTTCTAGTTTTTTTCAAGGGATGGCTTCTGTCAACTCTTCTTGGAGAATATTCAGCCTGGCTGATAAGCTCTGAACTAGGCACTGTTCAATGAGAAGACTGGCAAATGGTTCATCTATTTTTGGTCCCAGGCTACAGGATACCATTTCTCTGTGCCTGCCAGTCTCTCTCAAATCTCTGTTTCCATTCCTTCAGAGTCATTAGTTTATTCTGAGTAGGAAGTAAACATCTTGGGACTTAACTGTTCTTTAAAAAGACTTTTGAAGAAATTCCTGTCATGTACACAGGGCATGCACATGCAAACACAGAATTTTTACCTTCTCAGTGACTGGTGCATCCAGTTCCATGAATGTACAGGTATATGGGATAAATTGTAGGATTTCCCATCAATATAACAATCTTCTGACACTTTAATTTTTCTCTGTGCCACAGATTAACTTATCATTCTTCTGCTCCTTATGGAATATCACAGAAGATGTGTTTGTTCTGTCTTTTATCCCTCTTGTGCTTTGTGTACAGAGAAGAAAAGTGAGAACACCTTAATTCTACCATTGTGAAATCAGTTATCTCTGAAAACGGTACTAAAAGGAGTTTGTTGTTATTGTTGTTTTAATTTTTATCTAGTCCTATCTCCATTTTCTTCTGCTTTTTAATTCACTTGGTGTAATAGTTTGAAGGGGCAAATGTGCATCAAACTGTGGTTAGGCACTAGGGTGACAAAAGTAAGCCAGACAGAAATGTCCTCTGCTGTCCTGTACATTACAGTACAGGGAAGATTCAGACACCAATTTCCTGTTCCATACATGAGGATGTTATGAAGGAAAAAGTTCAAACCATTGTGCAATCACCCAGACAAGGCATTTAGAACTAGGTAAAGAATTTAAAAAAAAAAAAAAAAAGCAGGTGAAGCTAGCTCAAGAAAACAGGCTTGGAGGCCAGGAATGGGGGTGGGTCTGCAGGGGGCACATAGGCCATCCAAAGTAGTAGCTCAGGCAGGTGTAGCAGGTGGCACATTCCAGTGACTAAGAGCATAAGCTTGGTGAAAGAGCATGTGAAGCGAAAGGGAAGGCAATTCTGAAAAAGAAAGGGAGAAAGGCACAGGCCAGAAAGACTCTGAGCTGTATTAAAAATTTAAACTTCTGTTCAAGAGCAATGGAATGTCCTCTTTCCAACCAAAGATCAGGTGTTTGTTCATAAGTATTATCTTGTGGGATGTATTTAACTTTGGATCTTTATCAATAGGGATTGCTTTTTGATGTAGACCATTTTACAAAGAAAGAATATGTTAATGTTCCTTTCCAAATAACAAGTTTCCCAAACAGTGTAATAGGCATTCCTCTCTTCATCAATTTATGATGCCTCCCTTAGCATATATAAAGGTATTCTATAAATTCAAGTTGTCTGTGTCTCATCTATTTGCTTTATACGTCTATTCTTGCATATATATATATATGAATTTTCATTCTGTCACCAGAAGAACTTAAGTCTAGGTATAAAGCAAAAATATGTCACAGTCTGTTTAATTACAGAAGATATAGAGACACACATGTCAAAGAATCATCACCTTCCAGATAACAGCAAATGCAAACACTGTGCCAAGTGCCAAGTGCTCTGCATGCCCTGCCACTGCAGCCAGTCTTCTATAGCCTGGTGGTCCTTTCATATGATCCCTGTCAATGTCACCCACAGAAATATGTGCTTTAATTGCAGTTGAAAGAAACAGGCTTAGATAATTTAATTTACCTACTTAGGCCACAAATAGATAGCACCTGATGTATTTTCTTTTCTCATATTTATCTGACATGACAAATATTAATTATCTATTGTAGTCTCAGAACAATCTGTACAAGATTCCACCACTGTCTTCACAATGCTTGCTTGCAATCATTCCCCTGTCCACCTCCCATGGCATTTCTTATTCACATCTATGCACCAAGTGTAGCACAGTGATTCACACACAGTTAGTTATAGTAAGTAAGCAATTGATTGAATATACTGTTTGCCTTTGCTTAAATTGCACTAGAAGTCTGACAAGATGGGTATAGCAGTCATGGGAAGGTATAACGAGCAGCAAAAACAAACAAAATATATTCTACACAATCTTACCATATATAAAACTTATTGGTTTAACACCAGCAATTTTAACTCCAAACTCATCTCCACATATTTGTAGAAGTTAAAGAATGAATCTTAGGTTCAGAAAGAGAGGGCACTGGAGAAGCTTCTTTGGATCAGTACAAGAAGTTTAATAGCCAAACTCCAGGTGCAAAAGGATAGTTGTGTTATGACAGCTCACCTCTGGCCAATACTAGAAAAATCCTGTGATTGGCAGTTGCAGACTTGGAAATCTATAATATTTAAAGCTTTGTAGTGATACACCCTTCATTAAGTATTTGGTGCCCCAACCAGCTGAATCCCACCATGAGCAAAAATATATTATTTTCAGTTTAGCTGTGTCAGTTATATTAGTATCAGTGACTCAACAAATTTTTATTGCTTAGCACATATAGCTATTTTATCCTCTCCTTGAGGATCACCACTCTCCTAATGAAGGCAATTATCAGTTTCAATATCAGGAGTGTTCCATCAACTCAATATTTGAGAAGAAACACAAAACTGAAATTATACTTATTTATTTCTAGGAATATTTTCCTCTTCGGTTCAAACACAAAGAATATTCTCATAAGCCTTCTCCTGAAAGACAACCTCTCAAGCTGCAAATTTTTTTTAAAAAATGGATTTATTCACATCTTACATTATACATTTAAAATGTATGGAGTATTCACTATATGCCAGTTAATGTGTGATATATAGGGAGGGATACATAGATAATTAAGACAAGGTTCCTGCATGTGGGGACCTATAATCCACAGGAAAACAAAAACACAAATATACTTAAATTTTAATGTGATAAAAAATTTTAAAGGGGATGAATCATGTTCTGTGAGAGAACAGAAGAAAAAAATGATTTGTGTGGGCCTGGCTAGGGAGACGAAGGACAAAGATCCCCTATGAGATGTGTAAGAAGAATGTCAAAGGATTTGGCTAACAGACACAAGGAGAAGCTTTTTTTTTTTACTGAATATGTTTTAGTTTTGAGATGCTATCCTAATGATAGGAATAGCTAATTATTATTGAACAGGTACCACATGCCACATTCTGTGCTAAAGGCTTTAGGTATATTATTCCATGCAACCCTCAAATAATCTCTTATGAAAAAATATTTTCATCTACTTAACAAAAGCCTTTTAAATACACACAGGAGGCTGAGAATTGTTCTCATTTGTAATGTTACTCTCATTTGTAATGTTAGGCTTCAAAAGAAGTTGAGGTCTAGAGAAACAATGGAGCTGGGATCAAACCCACACCCTGTCCTTTGATAGATGCACATTGTAGTCTCCTTACTGCAAAGTATTCTGGAAATGAGTGGCCCAGTGTGAAGGCCACCAGCCACACGTGGCTAGTAAACACTTGACATCTGACTAATCTAAACTGAAATGTGCCCACCTTTAGTGTAAAATACACTCCAGATGTAGAAGACAACCGATGATTAATTTCATCTGTTTTGTGGTTTCTAACATTTTTATTTGAATGGTTACTAAAAAATTTAAAATTAAAGATATGGCTCATATTATAATTTTATTGGACTGTCCCATAAAGATGATAAAAACCAGTACCAAGATGCCCTCATGGAGACTGCAGTCTAGTGGGGTAGATGGGACTGCACTTAAAGCAGGACGGGTGCGTAACTACTGCTTCTTGAGTTTACACAAGGCAGACATTTCTTCTGACTAGAATAAATGGGGATCTCTTCTGTCTTTTTCACAACTGAATTTCCACAGAATCCCAAGCCTGAATATTCACTCTAACTTTGGGCTTATCATAGAAAAGCAAAGAACATCTGAAGCCAAAGGACAACCTCAGCCTGGGAATGGTGATGGTTCACCATCTACCTCCACAGAGACGGAGAAGAAAAGGGATTGACAAAGCTCATGGCAACTCCAAACCCCTAATCATCCAGAGCTTCTAATAAGCAGCAGATTTCCTTCGTCAGGTACACTTTTCCAAAGTGATTACCACATGCTAAGAATAACACTAGACTACAGTGAGTTACCTTCCAGGGTCCCTTTTGCCTTCTCTGCTCACAAGGCAGCACTAGACAGGGAACTGACCAACAGGCAGGTGACCAGGTCTAAGGGCAGGGCAAGGCCCTAGAAAATACAGTCAGCAGCCTCTGAGTAATGAGAATTAATTACATCAATGTGGTCCCTCTGGGACTCCACTGGTTTTTCATTTTTGATTAATTTAAAGAAGCTCAATCTATTTTATGAATCAGCAAGATGTTTTGAAAGATAAAAAAAGCTGTCTGCAATCTGACTTTCTCCTGATTTTACACAGCTCCAATTTCACTTTTTCCTCATTCTCCCAATTGTTATGGACTACTTACTCTTTGACAACTCAAAGAACCAGATGCTTTTCAAGACAAGAGGCCAAGTTCTCCTGAGAATTCTCCTCCATGGGAATTACTGTAAAAGGTACTATAAAAAGTGAATCTTCCTGGCAGCATTTTGAAGGCGAGTTCTTTGCACTGCATGGCATCAAGTTACCTGGAGACCTTTCAGCATTTGTTGTTCCGGAGCTCTAACTTTCAAATGCAAATGGGATGCCAGCAAGGCCACTTGAGACCTGAGAGCATATTGAGATGTCATTGTAATTACATGGGACGCAGACCTGGCCAGCAAGCCAGGACTATGTATGTGCAGAGGTAGTTTTGCTTCAAGCCAATTCCTCTCTCTCCTCAACTCCCAGAGGCCCAGCAAAAAATACAGACAAACCAAAAACAGTGTGAGTACCTTTCTGCAGTTGTAAACATTGACAACACACCTTCCAAAGCTTAGCCAGCTTTGAGATTTTACGTAAGGTACTGACGGAACTGTTCTTAAAATAGCACTGATTGATTTTTTTTTTTTGTCTTCCTTTCTAAAGTTAGGAAACGGAGGCACAGAGTGACCAGGAACACACAAAGTGGTTGGCCACTAGGATCAGAACCACAATAGTAAGAACATAGTGGAGTAAAAATTCACAAAGAGGCTTATCTGACCCCACTCTATGTTCTTAACCTTCACAACATACAGCCTATGGCAAAATATTTACACAATGTACATATACTTCCTCTTATAATTTATAAAGTTTCTAATATAACTGGGCAAATCAAGACCTGATTGTTGGCCACATTTTTCTCATCTGTAAAATTGATTAATGGTAATAGAACAACCATAACATCTGGTTGTTTAGGGGTTGTATTTATTTCCTTGTATAAATCATGCTTTATTTTGTCTAATTATTTCCTTTTTATTCTTTAGAAGATTTGAAATGCCTTGGCAAGTTAAATAACCCTTCCAGTACTCCATTTTCCATCTATCAATGTGTATAATAACAAGCCACATGCTGGTACCTAGGGTTATTGGAATGAAATAATGGATCTGAAACACTATTTATTAATAGATGCTATATCAGCATTTTTGCACTGTTGTTGAAGTAACAAAATTCAGAACGTTGTTTTATTTCTACTCTTAATTAACAAGAGCATAGTGAAGGAAAACAAAACACTTCATTCTCTTATTTCTTTCAGTTACCACAAACTTGGGATGTTCTTCTCTTAATTAATTCATCATGTGCAGACAGCTTTAAGAATCCAGGGGGAAAAAATCAACAAGCCTCATCCCAGAGCCTCGCTACCTGGAAGAATGATGGAAGGGAAGGGAAGTACTGAGTGGTCAGCTTTAGGGATACTTAATAGTAATCCCCTAGGTATCCTTATCCAGACAGCTCCATTCTCAAGTAAGGTCAGAGAGTAAAGTAAAGCCCTCACAGGTAAATATTGAACCAGGTGTTAAAACACCACAAATGCTATACAAAAATAGCAACCGCTGGAAGGAATGTGGAGACCTCATCACCTGGCAACAGCTCAGATTGAGGCTTCCTCATGAGAGATGGTGGGAGAAGGATAACCAAATATCCATGGTGTGTGGTCAGGTCTTCATATTCACACACATGGAACCTTCCTCAGAAATGCAAGAAAGACTGTTAGAAAATACAGAGCAAGCAAAGGGATAATATGGTTCTTCTGAACCAGGAAATAGGAATTGTGTCTATCAGGACTCTCTTACAATTCTGATTTTCCTATAATTGATGGTTCAGTAATATCATCTGGGTAACTTTGTACTGACATGGCTCTTTGTTACATATGTACATGATGCTACATTGTGTACAACCAGAGAAATGAAAAGTTGTGCTGCAATTGTGTACAGTGAATCAAAATGGATTCTGCTATCATATATACCTAATTAAAATTCATTAATTAAAATAATTTAAAATAAATATATGATTTGCAAGTTAAAAAAAAGAGAAGAGGAGGAAATTAGCATTTATTGAATACCTGCCGTGTACCATGTCATGTGCTAGCTAGTTTTCATTATATTATTTGATTCTCAAATGAGCCTCATAATTACTCTGGATTTACAAAAGGGGAAACAGACTCATAATTATGCTCAGGTTAAATAACTAGCAAATAGTCAAGCCAGTATTCAAATTCAGATCTCTATTATTCCAAAATCCATGCTGTTTCTAGTTTATTTACAATAATGCAATATTGTCTCAACAGTAGCTATTACTAATTGAACTTTCCTAATTCCCACTCATTGATGATGAAATGCATGATACTGGAATTTCATTAGGAACTTGAGCTGCCCCCTCCTAAGCCATGCATTCTGACCCACCGCCTAAGGTTTCCAATGGTACTTACTCACGTCTCTATTTCCTTTATAGTCTCAATTTTATTTGTACAAAAACAGGATTTCAAGTGGAAGTTCTTATGTAAACACAGATTAGTGCTTGAAAAGATGGTAGAAACCAATGGTCCCAGTCTTCTCATTTTACCATTAGGAAACTGAGACAAGAATCAGGAATATTTGCTTACCATTAGAAGTGAAGATAAGAACAGACTCCCAGCCTACCCCAGGACAATTTAAGATCATGAGTCCTCATCAGCAGATGAAAAGATGGGAAGATGTAACGTGTGTACACAATGGAATACTGTCAGCCATAAGGAAGAATGAAATCCCATCATTTGCAGCAGGGTGGATAGAACTGGAGACCACTGTATTGGGTTGAATGGCCAGACACAGAGGAAAGGTGCCTAGCTCTCTGCCATAAGTGGAAGCTTAAGAACGCCAATCTGAAGTAGGATAGTTATTGTTAGAGGCTGGGAGGGATGAGGTGGGGGAAAATCAGAGTTAGATAGATAATGGGTACTAAACACAGGAAGACAAAAGGAATAAGTTCCACAACACAGTGAGATTATTGCATTTAACAATAACCTATTATATATCTTATGGAGATCTAGAGAAAAGAAGCTCCAAGTCTCCAAACATAAAGAAACAATGAGAAGAAAATGTTAATTACTATGATTTGACCAGTGCATAATTAATCAGTGTATGCCTGTGTGAAAATATCCCTCCAAACATTATTACCATGTACAATTAATACATATTAATTAAAAAATTAAAATAAAGAATTAAGATTGTGGGTTCTATCATCTAAGAGGTAAACAGGATAGATAAATATAGATAGATAAATAATACATAGATTTACAGATTTCAATTAGATAATGTTATGTTTGCTCTTTACATCTAAAGGGATGACAAGATTAAACAAATGCATATAATAATAGAGAAAGGCCAAAAAATGTTAACCCAAGCAATCTGGATTTATATTTCATCTTCACTTGCTTTGTGTTCTTATTCATTCCCTTGAAAATTTTCCCTTACCTGTAAAAAGGAAATGTTAAGCCCTACCTTTCCAACTTTGAGAATTTGATAAAATAATGTGAGCTAACACAGCCTAGCACAGAGTAGCCAAGAATTCAACTTGCCCCCATACATCTTACAAATTTGCGAAAGAAACAAAAGACAGTAATGACACTCTAGCAGCATTATCAACTTAACTTTTTTCAGCACACCTAAATCTTAGAAACCTGGGCTCAAACTTAAAAGACATGAAAACTCAAAACATATTAGCCCAGTAAACTATAACCCAGTCACTACTATAGCATAAAAATATCCACATGGAATCATCCATAGTTATCACATTATGTATTTACACTGTCATCTACCATCAGCAGCATACCGCTGTTATCGCCCTAACAGCTCATCCCATATCCACAAGGATGAGGATTCACCTGATGGACTCTTCCTTCAGCACCAGCTTGACGTTGCACTCTTAGTTTTTTCCTTGCAAGAAATTGCACTTACCCCAAGGCCATTTCCCTAAAACAGTATATATGCTCAGTTGTAGTTTTTTAAAAAAGTGTGTTAAATAAAATGTGCAGTATACCCATGCTTTCATGATTCCTGGCCCTCATGTCAGGTAAACAGCAAGCTCGGTCAGCTGTTTCACCCTGAAATCTGGAGATCCACCTGAATCCTAGATACACAGGCTAGAACCAAGGAAGTGTGCTTCTTCCTCACTTCTTATTTTCTTTGGAAATGAATGGGAATTTGTTGTATGGTAAATAGTACTCCAAGTGAAGTCTTTTAATGATGCATTTCAGGAAGTAAGAATTTGTTTTTTTTAAATTATTATATCGATTGTATTCTTAATTCAGCACCATCTTCTCCAATGAGAATCACTGCATGACTCATAGAAAGTGGAAGCCATTCTTTGCACTCTAGGATATTGGTTCAAATCTGTGAGTGCTGATAATGACAGGCAATCATCCCCAACTGTGTGTGCTGTATGTTTGTCTTAATTGAATGTATATTGAACAAATATTCACTGTTACTAAACTCAGAAGTGGCATGGGGCAGGAAGAAAGAAATAAAAGAAAATTGAGTTCTACTTACATGCCAAGACCCACAATATACTGGGTACCACCAAGGAGCATATTAGAAATGAAATGGAAAGCATGGCCCACACTTTATACAGTGACCACAGCTCACTTTACAGGAACCATGACTTATCTCCTAGCTCTGCCTCACTGTGTGCACCCACATGGGTGCCCTGGGATCCATTCTCAGAAGTTCTTCCCAAGGACCCAGCATTAAAACAGACCACTATGCAGTCTCCAATTCTATATTGTAATTCTAATTATTGGGCTCATTTCCTCTTCCTATGATCAAGTCCCCACCCTTGTCTTCTAATTCTAGAATTTGGATTCATATCCCTTTCCATGATTAACTGCCTGTCTGCCTGATTACCACCCAACATACCACTTCTTTTCAAGAACAAAATCATGTCATTATTATGAACTAAACATTATGAAAACTAAACCTTCCTATTTTAATTTCATCCTTCCAAAACACATTCAAGAATAGGTGTAATTGTGCCTGGAAAAAAAGGAGGTAGGATTTAAAGTTCTATAACGGGTGGTGAACTGAGTTATAAAGATTGAAAGTGAAGAATTAGTTGAAGATTCAAAATTAGGCAGTAGTTCCAGAAATCTTACTGTCCTCAAACTAAGGAATACATCTTGAAGCATTAAAAAACTCATATTAGAACAACTGCATGACAAAAAATATTCCTATGAAATGTATAATCCCATGGAATGCAGAGTGCTTCTCAAATTTTAACATGTATACAAATCACTTGGAAATCTTACTGAAATGTACACTCTGGCTTAGTAGTCTTGGTTGCAGCCCAAACACCTGCATTTATAGCAAGCATATAGTGATGAGAATTCTGATGCTAGCCCATAGGTCATATATTGAGCAGCAAGGGTATAAAAAACAAAGAGAGGTGGCTGGGGATGTGGCTCAAGCGGTAGTGAGCTCGCCTGGCATGCGCGAGGCGCTGGGTTCGATCCTCAGCACCACATACAAATAAAATAGAGATGTTGTGTCCACCAAAAACTAAAAAAAAAAAAAAAAATTCTCTCTCTCTCTCTCTAAAAAAAAAAAAAGAGAGAGAGAGAGAGAAGTCTTCAAGATGCCTTTAGACATGTGGTAATTGTCTAATAGATCCATAAAGAAAATTGGAGATGCAGGATTTGGGGTGTGAAGAAGGTAGAATGGAAGCCTTATCATTTGAGGGTGCTTTATGGAGGCCAGGATTATCTTTCAGAAAGTGTCCTGAGTGTTTCCTACAGAGACCACATGGAACTCGGAGGTTTGGCAGCTCCTCCTGAAAAGCCTTTTCAATGTGAGAAAGAACAAGCTCCCTGTTACTGCAGAGTTACTTCCATCACAGCCAAGAACATTCACCTTCTATAGAGTGAAGGGTCCCTTGGCTTTTTCGTTTGCCAAGACTCACTCACACTGTAGGCGAAGATTAAAACATTTAGCATTCAGCTCCCTTAAAGAATGTTGGGAATATACACCAGAGATCTTTATCAAAAACTAAACAATTATTGTTTGGCAAGGGTTTAGAACAGAGCATGGAACAATATATAAATCTTGTTGGTTCTCTTCTTACCAGCAACTGCCTGACTGCTTTAACTTGCAAGTCTTGATGTTATTTTGTTCTTGTTTGGTTGTTGTGTTTCTATTTTAGTCTGGTTTTATGTTAAAGTTGTCTAATAAAATTACTTTTTTAAGAAACGCATGCTAACTTCCACCCCCTAAATATGCTGATGTTTCTATATAATTTAACACTTCAAATACAGAAATAAACACTTAAAAATCAGCTTAACATTTCTATTGTCATATCTAAGTAAGTGGTTAACTGCCATTCACTTGAATACCTCCAGTGCTGGTCAGCTCACCACCTCTCAGAGATCTCAGTACACCTTCAGACAACAATGTTGGGAAATTCCAACTTATGTTATACCAGTTTGGCTTCATGAATCAGATTTGTTAGTTCCAGCCTACCTCTATTGACATAAAGAAAAAAAAAACATAGCCCCTCTTTCAACTAGTAGTTCTTCAAATATTGAAGATGGAAATGAATTTAACATGAGTGGTTTATTCTTGATGAACACATGAAGTCTAACATTCATGATTGCTTCCTTTTCTAAATGCTTACAAAAAATCTCTTCCTAATAATCATTTTTCACTTCTTGTCAAGGATCACAAAAAGCAAGTTTCTAGTTACCAATGTGAAACTGAAGAATAATGAGAAAAATGATTTCATGTATCCCTTTGAAAGAATTTTTGTTCAACTAGCAGAGCAATTGTTCAAATATATATGCCATTGAAAACTATTCAAGGATAATGTACCATTAAATGTTTTACAAGTTTTTCATATACATTTGGAATGACCAAAAACATGACAATGACTTAAGAGATTTGGAATTACAATAACTTACTACACATTCTAAGAATTTTTATAAAATTTTAAATAGTTTGCAAATGGAAGTTCTCAATATATTTGTACAAGTTATATATTGGGGTAACCATAGAAGAACCCTTGGTTATTAAATTTAATTCTTTTGGGTTAGATGGCAGACTCCATATTACCAACATTTACAATAAAATGAAACTTGTTTTATGGATATGCAAATAGTCTATCTTGGTAATTATTCCTTATACAATTGTAAAGTCTGTATATCCTTCCCATATTGGGTGGAGCAATATGTTTTGGTCTCTATTCTTTATTTACCAATTATTGACAGAAGACTTTGAAGTATTTTTAATATAAGCATTAATCTCTTTCTCCTTTTAGATCTGTTTTACATCATGTATTTGAAGCTTGTTATTGAGTACAATAAAATTTTTTCAGTCCTCATAATTATTTATCCTCTTATTCATGAATGCAAAAAGTTGTTTATCATGAGTAAATTCTCTATTTTGGAATATACACATATGTGAAAAATATTTTGGTCTAATACTAATATAAGCTATTCTCTCTTTCTTTAGATTCACTTTTGTTTTTTTTTCCATTTGTTTACCTTAAAATCATTTGTAGATTCATATTTACTGAAGTTTTAAGGTAAATATCATGATTTCTTACTTAGTGTGATAATTTCTGTTTTGAAATAAGCATTTATGACAACATATAATTGATGTAATTATCAGTATGGTTCATTTCAATCTATAATCTTGTTTTCTGTTTATCTCTCTATATTTCTTTTTTTTCTTTTTGCTTTCTTTTGGATTTAAGGGAAATTTTTCATGATTTCATTTTATCTCCACTATTGGTTTTGTTTATTAGCTATTCTGCTTTTTAAAGAGGATGTTCCATAGTTCACATATGTATCTTTAACTTATCAAATAATATCATGTCATTTAATATATAAAGTTAAAAAAAATCACATATTTTTATTTCTCCCTCCTTTCTTTTTGTTAATATTTTCTGCTTATGTTGTAAACCCTATAATATATTCTTAATGTTTTGCTGTAAACAGTCAATAATCTTTGAAAGAAAAAGAAGCACAATAAAATTACTTGTATTTGTTACTTCTGCTGTTTTTTATTCTTTTCTGTAGCTCTGTTTCCATCTGGTATTGTTTTCCTTCTGTCTGCAGAACTTCCTTTAATACTTTTATAGTTCAGGTCTGCCAGCAATGGATTTTGTCAGCTATTGTTGTATGAAAAAGTCTTTATTTTACCTTCATTTTTGAAATATATTTTTTATGGTAATAGATTTCAAGGCTGAAAAGTATTTTTTCCTTAAGAACTATAAAAATTTATTTTTATTGTTTTCTGACTTCCTTTGTGTTAACTAAAAATATTTTTCTCCCCCTTTAAGTACTTTTTCTTTACATGGAAAATTAGTTTTACATGACCAATTTTTCTTTGGTTTTCAGGAATTTATTCTATGTAGAGTTTGTTAAAATTGCTGAATTTGTTTGTAGATAACTTTCCTCAAACATGCACACATTTTCAATTTAGCTTTTTCTAATAGTTTTCCTTGCTCTTTCCCCTCTGTGCTTTCCATTATATATTGGTCAAGTTAGATTCTCTCATCTTCCACTGAGTCACTGAGGCTCTCTTAATTTTTTTTATTTGTATATTTTTTCTTTCTCTAAACTTCATTTGGATTTTTCCACAGCAAAGATTTCCAGTTCAACAATGTTTCCTTCTGTGAAATCTAATCTTCTGTTAAGTTCATCCAATGAATTTTGTATTTCACATCTCAGCAAGACCACCATCACTCTCTGCCTGCATTCTGCCTCTTAGTGCTATGATCAATAAATTGCTTCCAAGAAGAAAGCTAAACTGATTGACCATACAGCACTCATGCATTCCCTTTCTTGGGGATCACAGACTTACACAGTCTCTTTCTTGTAAAATGTCAGAAAGTAATTGTTTCCTATATTTTTCCCAGGGCTCTCGTAGTTTCAAATGGAAAAGCAAGTTCCATATTAGTCTCTCTTTCACAAGCAGAAGCACAAATCTTGTCCCACATAATTTGGGGAAATGCTAAACCAAAAAATGTGTATAGATGCTTTGGATGTGTTTTTACATTTGAATTATTACTTTATTTTCCAATGATTTATTGATAGAATGATAATTAATTCATAGGAATTTTAAAATAAGAAGACTCTAACTTAAATTAGTATTTAATGCTGAGGAGACAAATGGCATGCATATCATTTGAGGAGGGAAAAGCGTACATTAAGTCAAAATAATTTAAGTAGAGTTGACTGAATACACACAATGAGTAATAGAGTATTGTGTTTAATATTCAGAAATTCTGACTTGACTATTGGAGAAATATTTCTTTCCTAGTTTTTCCAATTAAAACATTAAATTTGAGCACAAAAGATCATCCAGTATTAGGCCAGGAAGAGAAATATGTATCATTCTTTACAAACTGAACATTTTACAGCTTTAGAAAGGAGAATTAGGGTGAGAGCAATGTTTTCATTCACCTGAGGCAACACAGCTTGCTGATGGGACTTAACTCCCAACACCAAGAGTCACATTCCTTCCTTCTTCCTTCCAACTTCAGTTCATTGAAAAACACGGTGGCACAAAATTAATCAATATAAATAAATAAGATATCCTTCTAAAAATTAAAAAATGTTTCCATTAACCTTATCATGTATTATCTAAATGGTTAATTAAGCAAATTCTACATTAATCCTACTACTTATTGCATACTTTCTGGCCAATTATTGCATCTAAAAAGTTAAGCAGCCCAAATATGGCATAAAAGAAGTGGGTAAGAGGTAGCTCTTTCTGAAACCATTTGTTTCACTTGTATACTAATCAGCACTGTGCAGAAGTATATTGAGCAAAAGTCTTAGAAAATAATTATTATTTGAGCTCATAGAGATTTTGTAAAGAATTGCATTCTTTATCAAAAATCTCAAGTCCTTGAAAATATCAGATCCCCTTCAAGAAGTTCCTCAAGGCTTTATTTTTACAATCTGACTTAGCAAGCATTTAAGGAAATAATTCATCTAAGCTATTCACAGAGTTCACTTGAATCTTTAACAAGATGGTGTTAGAGAGATTAAATAATGTCCTGAACGATGTTCAAACATTTTAGAATCAGTGATTATAAAAGAAGCTCATAATTCCCTTCACTTCTTACTAGTACCCTATTATATATACCTTCTTGAGAAATGGACCTTCAGATCAAGCAGTGGAGGTGGTATAGTAAGCTAAATTAAAAAGCATATCCAAAGCTGCTGAACTCCAGAGAGCTTTCCACTGGCTTTACCCAAGCTCTATTTCAGTATGTCTTTCTGACTCAGCATTTACCAAATAACTATTGTTAAAATGGACAGTTAAGGCAAAACATACTACTTTAAGTGGTTATCAGCTAGAGAAAGTAGTGTGTGGAGCCCAGAGAAATGAGTTTCCAGAAAGCATCTATACATTTAGTCATCAGATAATCATTGAGAATGTGCTGCATGCTAAACATCACACCAGGGAATGAACTGGTGACCAAGTCACAGTGTGTGTGCTGATCTTGTTCCTTTCTCTTTAGTTGCTGCATGCTTCCCCTACTCATCATTGCCAGGAACCACTGAAGTGGAAACTCAACAGGACCCTCTGTGTTGTTTCTTGCTGTATCCTTACTCACTAATACTGATCCACCAGTAGGAAGATTTTGAATTCTCTGGTTCTTCAGGTCAGTACTAAAAATAGGATTGTGGATGTGTTAGTGATTTTTCTACATGTATTCATGTCTTCTCATTCTTATTGCATGATATATGTCAGAAGAGATATTAAAATCTCAGAACCTGACTACTGGAAGGAGGAATCATTTAATACATCTTGGGTTGAGAGTAGGCCCTTGTAGCAAGCTCTGTTCTTGCTTTGAGTTTACCATAAATTCAAACCCACCATTGTCTTATTCATTAGAAAAATCCAAATTTGATGTAATTGGTGAATAATACAGAAATGGTTTCTTTGGGGTCAACCAAAATAGGGAGTTCCAACACACAGCAATACTTCATCACCATCACCATCCAGTACCTCTTCTCTTGCTAAAGTCTTTCCTCATTTAAGATTTTCATCCGCTGAGTCTGTCATTTCTCTTCCATCCTTCAGCCTCCAGAATGTGCCCCTCTGCAAAAGTCATCAACACACATCCATGTTACTTGAGCATACCCTTTGAGGACATTCAAGGAAGCTGGGCCACAAGCAAGCATTGAGTGCACACTGGGACCAGGTTCTATACAACTGCTTTTATACTTCTTACTCTAAACAATTTTTGAGGATAATAAATATTATCATCTTTACCTTATAGTTGAGTAAACAGATGTACAAAGACAATAGATAACATAGCAAAATGATATGTATTTTCTTTGCTATTGTATCATATAAAAGTAGGAATTCAAAATCACATGTGAATGGTTCCAAATCCTGTGCTATTTACTAGATTTTACACAGTTCATAATAACAGCTACTATTCATTGAATACTTGCATGTGTCAGGCATTGTACAATGCATTTCCCAAATATCATATAATTTAATCCTCACCATGACCCAACTATGAGTAATGCTATTATCCCCATTTTACAGTTGAGAAAACAGAGGTTAAGCAAAGATAAGGCACTTTCCCAAGATCACAGAGCAAGAAAGTAGAAAAGGAGAAAATAATCACATCCATCTATCGTTTTCTGCTATATCACACTAGTGAAAGAAATGTGATGCTCACGTCCGGTATTCCTCATCAATTTAACAAGTCTCCTTGCAGACATTCATGAAAGGATTTTCTATTCTCTACTCAAACATTTTTAGTGACAGGGTGTTCACTGCTCCATGATCTGGTCTGTTGCCCACTTGGATCCTCTAGTCATAAGAAATGTATTTGTTTTGAATCAAAAGCTGACCTTCTTTAAACTTCTGAGTTCCACTGTTCTTTCCTGAAGAGCAGCAATTTTCTATAGCTCTCTTCCATAGCATGGCTCTTCAAGGACCTCCTTCATTTTCAGCTCTAGAGGGTGCATTTGCTATGATTGGTTGTATGCTAGATGCTGTGGATATAGTCCACAGTCCCCTAGGCAGTAATAAAACAATTTAACAAATTGACATGAAATAGAAAAATGGACAAGTAGCATAAAACTGAAGAAATTCATAAGGGATTGTGAAAGTATAATTCCAGGGAACTTGGTCTAAAATTGGTTTGGATGGGTGTCAGGAAGGCTTCCCCGAGAAGGGGATGTTTTAAAAATCTGTAGAAATTTACAAGGAAAATATAACTAAGAAGTGAAGACACTGACATGAAGATGTAGTAAAGAGAGTGAAGTCCTGAGGCTGAAGGAAACACAGGCATTCCATCAATGAGAGGAAGGCTGAAGATGCTGAAGAACATTGAGCAAATGAGGGAATCCACTAAGATAAGACTGGAGGGAAATGCTAGCCATTTTCGTGATAAAAGTCCATACGTGTTGCTATGGTTTATGTGAGGTTTGAGTTTGTCCCTGAAAGATTCATGGGTTGGAAATTTGGTCCCCAGTGTGGCAATGTTAAGTGATGGAACCTGTAAGAGTTGGAGCCCATCAGGAGGTCATTAGAGGTGCTGCCCCTAGAAAGGCTTAAGTAGCTCTCAAGGGACTCCAGTTTGTTCTCATGAAAATAAAAAGAGAGAGAGAGAGAGAGAGAGAGAGAGAGAGAGAGAGAGAGAGAGAGAGAGAGACTGGCCCTTTCCTTGTCTCTTGTCTTTGACTTTCTGTCTCACCATGTGATCTCTCCCTTTGCCATGTGTTCCCATAATGATGCCATCTGCCATGTTGTAATGGGGACCCTCGCCAGAGATGAAGCTTTGTTGTTTGGACTTTCAATTGCCAAGTCTATGAGCTGAATAAACCTCTTTTCTTTATTAAAGTACCCAGCCTCAGATATTTTGTTGTATGGGTGGAAAATGGATACACAGTAATACACATGCGGTGTTTATAATTTTGAGCTTGGTCTTTAACGTTGATCTCTAACACCATTTTCCAATAAAAAGACAAAGCTTTCCTTGGAAAAAGGAGTAATATGGTGAAACTGTAGCATAATTTAGTTCCAGAAAGTAAGGAAAAGCTAAAATCAAAAAGAGAAACAAAACTACTTTGAGGGTATATCAAAAGAGCAGAGGGGCCAACTGAAGAACTTGCAATCGCTAAAGATGGAAAAATTGAGCAAAACAATAAATAGTCATTGGATTATAATCCAAAGTATAAAGCAAATATCCACAAGTTAATAGTGATATAATAAAAATTAATAAATAAATCATTATTCACACATAGACAAATATCCCCATGTACAAGAATTCCAAGTAATTTATGTAGTTACTCAACCCCCAAAGTGGTGGATCATCATTCCCATTCTCCAGTAAGTGTGGGCTGCACATACTGACCTCCTGCCTTCCAGAATGGAAGAGGGAAAAGAAGTATTTACAAAGTAAAAATCTTACAAATACTACCTCAGTCAGGTGATCAAAGTCAATATTGATAGAAACAAATCATATCACTTGATGTAATGCTACTGGAAAGATACTCTGCCTCTGTGGTCTTCCTCACAGAAGGCCCTATCTCCTGTCTAATAATGAGAAAAATGTCAATAGAGGTCATTAGAGGTGCTGTACCTAGAAAGGATTAAGTAGCTCTCAAGGGACTCCAATTTGTTCTCATGAAAGTAAGTTGTTCTAAAAAGAGCAGGACCGGTCCTTTCCTTGTCTCTTGTCTCTGACTTTCTGTCTCACCATGTGAGACAGAGGACCAATAGTCCTCAACAAGGTCAGGATGATAAAAAACAAGGAAAGTCAGAGAAACTGACAGCCAAGAGGAGCCTCAGGAGTTATGATGATTAAGCACAATGTATTTCCCTGAATGAAATCCTGGAAACGAACACAACAAAAGAAAAGAACTAAGTAAATTTGAATGAAATGTGAACTTTTGTTAATATAAGTGTTATAATATTTTTAGTTCATATAATATTCATTAATAGAGATAAATGTATCCTACTAATATAAGGCGATAATAACAAAATAAATTTGATGTGTAATATATGAGAACTCCTTATTATCTTTCCAATTTTTCTGAAAATTTAAAAGTACTCTAAAATACAACATTTTTTTAAAGGCAAAAAGAAAAATATGGTCCTGGTCTGGAGAAGAATCAGGACCAACATCAAATTTCTCTAACTCTAGTTTAAGACTATTTCTATCAGATCATTATACTATAGAAAGGTACCCATATATTTTTTTTATAAATCCAGCCAGCTAAGGAGTCTCAACATCCCTATAAATAATCTTACAGACATATTCTAAACTCAAATTTATAACTTGCTTATTTTCAGAGATCTCCAATTCTCTTCCACTTCATTCTAGCAACACACACACATGGCCCTATCAGAAAGGAAATGCTGTGGTAAATATCTCCATCTCCTTAGTCCTACCTCTGTCCTATGAAGACAATCTTTGCTACCAGGTGAATTATTATTCCCTGTCATCCCAATCTGTCAACTGTCTTCTCACACTCCACCTCTCCAAACATTGGCTGGACCCCAAGATCCTCTCTTTCCAGCATGCATTTAGCATCACCCCAGATCTCTTAATGCCATTAATATTCAGCAAACACCTCGTTCCCCAGTCTGCATTCAGTTGATCTTCCAGTCCTGCTCCTAGAATGCTCAGGGCTGCTGGAATAAACAAACCTGCTCAGTCGATTATCTCCAGGATAGACTATCTACTCCACAATGGCTCCAGACTAGTCCATCTCTGCTGGACTTTAAACAATATCCACCAATAGCTTTTCTTTTCCCTAAAAGTCCTGTACCAACTGTTCTCTTGAGGATCCCTAGAACATGCCCACTCTGTTTCAGCCCTAGACTTACCTATTTCCTTTTCATCTTCTCAAATAGAATTGTCCTCTGCCTGAGAAGATCCTGACCATCAGGTTCTTCCTCAGCTTCCCTCTCTCTTTCCCCTAGCAGGGACATCTTACTGACTCCTGTGTCCCATCTCCTGACAATATGCTTCTCTCCTTTCACAATCACCTCATCTTTCCCAAAGGAAAAAATGTTCAGAGTTCTTTAGTGTCCCCCAACACCATGGTTTAAAGTTTCTCCTTCCCTGCAGAGTCCTATCTCTTAGTCATTGTTTGGTTTTATCAAGCTGGCATAAGTTCACCCTCTCTATGTTAATTTCTTTTCCTTAGCCTTCAAACATTGTACCCTCCTAAAAACAAGCTTTGTTCTACTGTACTTTCAATTGCCAGATAATGGATGATACTGCCTGTATTCATCATTTGTGAGTGATTTTGTATTTTTAGGCACATTTTGGAAAGCATGACCACATGCAAAAAAAAAAAGCAAAGAAAAAATATACTAAAACACATTACTGGTAGTAAAAATGTGGGAACCACTATCCAAGATGCTCTGCAGCCTCATCTTGATTTTCATGTTTGATGGTTCTTCACATTTCATCTCCTGTGTATTTGCCTGTCTTTCCAGAGCTTCTAGAAAGGGACTCTGTTCCAAGATAGTCTCATCGTTTTTCCTATTTAAATAGATTGTTGACTTTCCTAAAATTCCCTTGAGGGAATATTTCAAGTTTTATTTATCTCTAACACAGTGATTTGTGTATAATAGGTATTAATTAATCATTACTGAAAGAATAAATGGTGAGCTGACTTTGTTCTAGGCTACTGATGTTAGCTTTTTTAAAGTAATTTTTAATATTTTATTCCTAAAACTATTTGAGACTGCTACTTTTTCCTTGTTATGAAATACAAAGAAATAAAAATGAGGAGCACAGCCCAAGGACCTAGATGATATGGAAATTCACCCTTGCAATCCATTTGATATAGATTCTGCATGCTGCCAAGGTAGGTCCTTGAGAGCAGGGTCTCATTTTGATGTATGTTTTGTACAGTGCCTAGGTCAATGGGAATTCATGGTGAATAAATTGAGGATGAAAGCAATGTGACTGATGGATACAGAGAGAAATGAGACTCCTATCATCTATTTTCAGCTGTAGAATTACATAGATAGCCTTTGGTCTCAAACATGATGCTTTGTAAGTTTAAATTCTTCAGCCTCAGAATCTGAAATAATACCTGCACACTTAGCTGGTTTCAAAAGGGTTTTGCTTAGGGTAATGGCCACAAAAGAACAAAGTATTTCTTTTTACTGAGCAGAATAAATCAATAACCTAGCACTTCAGAAAGCTGTGTGACAAAACACATTTTATCCATTCTCCTAGGTTCTTTCCTACCAAATAGTTATATTTGTATTCCTCTTTAATTAGAGCTGCTGGGTTTTCATAGTTGTTTAATTAAATTGGGAGAATATCAATTCTTGATGATTTTAGAAAATTAATTGCAATTACAGGGCCAATCTGTCAGTAAAATTAAAAAGTCCAAAACATTTTAACAACAAAGTTACAGGGAGCAAAGGATGAATATAATAAACAGGAGGCATACTTAATAATTAATATTACTACTCGCTAAGTTTTATTGAAATTGCTGTTATATTTTGACTTTAAAATCTTAGGTGTAAAACTTGGGTATATAATTTAGAACTCTTAGCTCAGATGGCTCAAATAGCTATTTGGCCTCCTTTAGAAATGGAAGATATCATATTAAAGTACTTCCACTCAGCATTACCTTTGCATTGACTGGTCAGACAGTGAGTATCAGAAATAGCTTAGGTCAGCCTTGGTGAGCACTATTAAACTCCTGCATATTTTCCATCAGCGCCATTCTGAATAATTAGCCATTGACCCATTGTGCATCCCTGGTGTGGCTGAGGATAGAAACTAGCTAGCATTTCCTGGATAACATTTGCTATATTATTTATATATTCGTGCATGATAAATCACCCCCAAAACATATCTATTTAAATCAATTCATACTTATTACCTCATAGTTTCTGTAGGTGAGGTGACACTTTATCTGGGTCCTCTGCTTCTAGTATTTTACAAAGTGTCAGGTATCTGCCAGAGCTAGAACCTCTGGAGGACTTATCAGGAGAAAGGTCTTCTTCCAAGCTCTGTTAAGTGTTAGAAGGACCCTGATTGTGTCCTGCAGAAATATTGTTATTACCTTTGTCACAATATATGGCTAGATATAGTAGTTACGCCAACCCATAATCAAGGATGAGGAATTACACAGGTTATGGAAATGCAAGGCAGGGATGAGTGGTGCCATATAACGATCTGTCTGCTAAAACAATCTCTCCCATGGCATTGCCTTTGTCTTTATATCCAAACCTACAGGTCCTCTCACATACCTCCTTTCTAGACTTCCTTGACTCTTATTTTCCAATATTGCTCTTTTGGGCACCTGACCAACCAACTAAGCCATTTCTACTACTGCTCAGGAGTCTGCATGTCACTGTTATTACCTCTGAACATCACCCTCCACAGAAAGTGGATGTCCAGGTAACTCTTCAAAACTCTACCCTCAGGGGGATTTTTTTTTTTTTCTGCTGTTGTTTTTCATCATTGTGTGTGGTTATATTTAAGACAGAACTCCTTTCTGATAGGGCCATATGTGTGTTACTTTAATGAACTAGAGCAGAAGGGGAGATCTCTGAAACTAAGCAAATTATAAGCACAAGACTAGAATACTTCTGTAAGATTGCTTACATGGATGTTGAGGTCGCTAGGTTGGTTGGTTTTATAAGGAAATAATATGAACTAAAAATAGAAAAATGCTCATTTAACATATTATGCTAACCCGTTCATGAACCATGCCCAGGTTTTTACATTAGTTTAAGCTTTAGCTTTAAAACTTCATGTATTACTTTATTCCTGATAACAAATAATCTAACTCTATATATAAAGAAAATGAGCCTTTTATTGTGACATTATCACAGAGATAATCACGTCTGCTTATCTACATATATAAATATGCAATACACATCTATGAAAATATGATGCACAGACATACATTGCATAGGCATATTGGTTGTTCTATTGTGGTTTGTTTTTTAATTGCTGCTGCTGTTTGAGAGATACAGGCAGAAGACATGAGAAAACTCAGTCATAGATTAAGAGCTTTATTAAAGGCACAGCAAGCATTATGAGCATCAACATAGTTATATCGTTTCTCACTGCCCCTAAGTTCCACAGAGACAATGTGGAAAGCTCAGGTTTCTTATTTTTCTATCAAGGAGTCAGGTCATATGCATAAGTTGAAGGATAAGTGCCTGTGAAAAAAGTATAGGTAACTTATGATTTGGGGTTACCTATTCAGGCAAATTACCATGCCTTCTAGGCCTGCTCAGGCTTATGCCTATCATATTATTTTCATCATATAACATATTATTCTTCTGCCTTCTCATACTTATGACTTGTTGGATCTGGCAATATTCTCATTGGGTTATTCTAGGCAGTTATGTAATTAATCCATGTCCGTGTTTAAGTACTTAGTTTCTGTTAAGAAGCAACAGCACAGTAAGACCTCCTTTGAACAGTGACTAGACTTGCTGCAGAGATATGTCCTTTCTTTAGAACTTTGGCACTAAATGCTATGATTTTCTACCTGGTTCTTGCAGAGGATCCACATGACTTTTTTTTTTTTTTATCCAAAGCAGATACCTTTAGCAACATTGGAAATATTAGGTCTAAGAGGCAGAACTGCTTCTTACTCTGCTTTCAAGCCATCTTTTGCTTTGGGTCTGGCTCAAAAGTGATAAGTCTTCTAAGTCACTTCATAAATAGGTTGGAATAATGTTTTCAATGTGGTATGTGCTATTTCCAAATTCTGAAAGCAATACAAACTTCTATGCCTCATTTTTAAATGTTGATGGTACAAGAGAAAAACTTATTCTTTATTTTGAAAATCATGTCCTGGCAAGTCCTAGACTACTCTGTGAATGAGCAGGTCCCTAAGCATTTCTGGGTTCATCTTTCACATTATGATGCCTTACCTAGGAATTCACACTTACCTTGACATCATTAATATATAGACCAGGAGATTGTTGGGTTTGAGTGAATGTGAAGAACAAAGATCAAAGGGACATGATCAGAGCACTAGAGATAGTCTCTAATTCTTTTACATTGGCTGAGGAGAAGGCAAACATAAAAATCAAGTAACAGAAAGTTTTATGTAGGATTTATCAACTTTATGGTAGGGGCAAAAATAGTGCAATACTTTTTTAAAAGGCAGGAGTATCATAAGCTGAATGATTATTATGAGCCAATACAAGGACTCAGAATGTCACATGGGTTAAAATTCAATTCAGTGGAGTACCATGCTGTTTTTGTTACTATTGCTCTGTAGTATAGTTTGAAGTCTGGTATCGCTATACCGCCTGATTCACACTTCCTGCTTAGCATTGTTTTTGCTATTCTGGGTCTTTTATTTTTCCATATGAATTTCATGATTGCTTTCTCTATTTCTACAAGAAATGCCGTTGGGATTTTGATTGGCATTGCATTAAACCTATAGAGAACTTTTGGTAATATCGCCATTTTGATGATGTTAGTTCTGCCTATTCATGAACAGGGTATATTTTTCCATCTTCTAAGATCTTCTTCTATTTCTCTCTTTAGGGTTCTGTAGTTTTCATTGTATAAGTCTTTCACCTCTTTTGTTAGGTTGATTCCCAAGTATTTTATTTTTATTTTTTTTAAGATATTGTGAATGGAGTGGTTGTCCTCATTTCCATTTCAGAGGATTTGTCGCTGATATACAGGAATGCCTTTGATTTATGCGTGTTGATTTTATATCCTGCCACTTTGCTGAATTCATTTATTAGCTCTAATAGTTTCTTTGTAGACCCTTTTGGGTCTGCTAGGTATAGAATCATGTCATCTGCAAATAGTGATAATTTAAGTTCTTCTTTTCCTATTTTGATGCCTTTAATTTCTTTCGTCTGTCTAATTGCTCTGGCCAGTGTTTCGAGAACTCTGTTGAACAGAAGTGGAGAGAGAGGACATCCCAGTCTTGTTCCAGATTTTAGAGGGAATGCCTTCAGTTTTTCTCCATTCAGAATGATGCTAGCCTGAGGCTTAGCATAGATTGCTTTTACCATATTGAGGTATGTTCCTGTTATCCCTAGTTTTCCTAGAGCTTTGAACATAAAGGGATGCTGTACTTTGTCGAATGCTTTTTCCGCATCTATCGAGATGATCATATGGTTCTTATTTTTAAGTCTATTGATGTGGTGAATAACATTTATTGATTTCCGTATATTGAACCAGCCTTGCATCCCAGGGATGAATCCTACTTGATCATGGTGTACAATTTTTTTGATATGTTTTTGTATCCGAGTGGCCAGAATTTTATTGAGGATTTTTGCATCTAGGTTCATTAGAGATATTGGTCTGTAGTTTTCTTTCTTTGAAGTGTCCTTGTCTGGTTTAGGTATCAGGGTGATGTTGGCCTCGTAGAATGAATTTGGAAGTTCTCCCTCTTTTTCTATTTCCTGAAGTAGCTTGAAAAGTATTGGTATTAGTTCCTCTTTAAAGGTTTTGTAAAACTCTGCTGTATACCCATCCGGTCCTGGGCTTTTCTTAGTTGGTAATCTTTTGATGGTTTCTTCTATTTCCTCAATTGATATTGGTCTGTTTAGGTTGTCTATATCCTCCTGATTCAATCTGGGCAGATCATATGACTTAAGAAATTTATCAATGCCTTCACTATCTTCTAATTTATTGGAGTATAAGGATTCAAAATAATTTTTGATTATCTTCTGTATATCTGAGGTGTCTGTTGTGATATTGCCTTTTTCATCCCGTATGCTAGTAATTTGAGTTCTCTCTCTTCTTCTCTTCGCTAGCATGGCTAAGGGTCTGTCGGTTTTGTTTATTTTTTCAAAGAACCAACTTTTAGTTTTGTCAATTTTTTCAATTGTTTCTTTTGTTTCGATTTCATTAATTTCAGCTCTGATTTTAATTATTTCTTGCCTTCTACTTCTTTTGCTGTTGTTTTGCTCTTCTTTTTCTAGGATTTTGAGATGAAGTATGAGATCATTTATTTGTTGTTTTTTTCTTTTTTTAAGGAATGAACTCCAAGCAATGAATTTTCCTCTTAGAACTGCTTTCAATGTGTCCCATAGATTCCCATATGTTGTGTCAGTGTTTTCATTAATCTCTAAGAATTTTTTAATTTCCTCCTTGATGTCTTCTATAACCCATTGATCATTCAGTAACCTATTGTTCATTCTCCAAGTGATGTATTCTTTTTCCTTCCTTCTTTTATCGTTGATTTTCAGTTCCATTCCATTAGGATCAGAATGGATGCATGGTATTATCTCTACTCCTTTGTATTGTCTAAGAGTTTCCCTGTGACATAATATATGATCTATTTTTGAGAAGGATCCATGTGCTGCTGAGAAAAAAAGTGTAACTGCTTGATGTTGGGTGGTATATTCTATATATGTCAATTAAGTCTAGGTTATTAATTGTGTTATTGAGTTCTATAGTTTCCTTATTCAACTTTTGTTTGGAAGATCTGTCCAGTGGCGAGAGAGGTGTGTTGAAGTCTCCCATGATTATTGTATGGTGGTCTATTAGACTCTTGAACTTGAGAAGAGTTTGTTTGATGAACATAGCTGCACCATTGTTTGGGGCATATATATTTATGATTGTTATGTCTTGTTGGTGTATGGTTCCCTTAAGCAGTATGTAGTGTCCCTCTTTATCCCTTTTGATTAACTTTGGCTTGAAATCTATTTTATTTGATATGAGTATGGACACTCCTGCTTGTTTCCGAAGTCCATATGAGTGATATGATTTTTCCCAACCTTTCACCTTCAGCCTATGTATGTCTTTTCCTATCAAATGCGTCTCCTGTAGGCAGCATATTGTTGGGTCTTGTTTTGTGATCCATTCTACTAGCCTGTGTCTCTTGATTGGTGAGTTTAAGCCATTAACATTTAGGGTTATTATTGAGATATGGGTTGTTCTTCCAGCCATATTTGTTTATTTATGTTACTAAACATGGTTTGTTTTCCTCTTTGATTATTTTTCCCCCCTTTACTGTCCTACCTCCCACTGTTGGTTTTCATTGTTATTTTCCATTTCCTCTTCCTGTAATGTTTTGCCAAGGATGTTTAGAAGAGATGGTTTTCTAGCTGCAAATTCTTTTAACTTTTGTTTATCGTGGAAGGTTTTAATTTCATCTTCCATCCTGAAGCTTAATTTCGCTGGAAACACAATTCTTGGTTGGAACCCATTTTCTTTCAGTGTTTGAAATATGTTATTCCAGGATCTTCTAGCTTTCAGAGTCTGTGTTGAATGATCAGCTGTTATCCTGATTGGCTTACCCCTAAATGTGATCTGCTTCCTTTCTCTTGTAGCTTTTAAAATTCTCTCCTTATTCTGTATGTTGGGCATCTTCATTATAATGTGTCTAGGTGTGGGTCTCTTATGATTTTGCACATTCGGCGTCCTGTAGGCTTCTAGGATTTGGGATTCTGTCTCATTCTTCAAGTCTGGGAAGTTTTCTCGTATTATTTCATTGAATAGATTGCTCATTTCTTTGGTTTGAAACTCTGTCCCTTCCTGTATCCCAATGACTCTTAAATTTGGTCTCTTGATGTTATCCCATATTTCTTGGATGTTCTGCTCATGGTTTCTTAACAGTCTTGCTGAGCTGTCTATGTTATTTTCAAGTTGAAATACTTTATCTTCATTGTCTGATGTTCTATCTTCTAAGTGTTCTACTCTGTTGGTAGTATTCTCAATTGAGTTTTTAAGTTGGTTTATTGCTTCCTGCATTTCTAGGATTTCTGTTTGTTTGTTTTTTATAACCTCTATCTCCCTGTATAGTTGATCGTTTGCTTCTTGGATTTGTTTATGTAATTCAATGTTGAAGTGATCTTTCATTGTCTGATTTTGCTCTCTGATGTCTTCCTTGAGACTCCAGATCATCTGAAGCATGTATATCCTGAATTCTTTATCTGACATTCCATCTGCTGCAGCTATTACCTCTTCTAACTTTGAGTTGACCTGCATTGCTTGTGGTCCTTTCTTTCCTTGTCTCTTCATACTGTTCGCGTTCCTTTCTACTTGGTGAAACTGTTGTGCTATTGTATTTTCCCCCTATATATTTATATTGGTCTTGTATAGTTGCAAAGTCTCCCTCGCAGGCGCAGGCGGCGGCTTTGCCCCTCCTCCAATTGGGGCAATGTGCCTACCACGCTGGTAGGCCACTGGGCCTGCTCTGCCGGTCGGTAGCAGGTCCGCCTACCTTGCAGGCGCGGGTGGCGGCTCTGTCCCTCTGCAGGCCACTAGGCTTGTTCTGTCGGTGGTCGCAGTTCTGCCTACTTTGCAGGCGCAGGCAGCGGCACTGCCCCTCTGCAGGCCTCTGGGGCTGTTCTGCCAGTGGGTTGCAGGTCCGCCTACCTTGCAGGCGCGGTGGGCGAGGCGGCTCTACCCTTCCTCAGGCCACTGGGCCTGTTCTGTCTGTCAGTTGCAGGTCTGGCCTGTTCTGATGGTGGTCACAGTTCCGTCTACCTTGCCGGCACAGGGGGAGGGGGCGACACTGCCTCTCAGCAGGCCGCTGCTCCTCTTCTGCCGGTGGGTCGCAGGCCCGCCTACCTTGCAGGAGTGATTGGAAGCTCTGTCCCGCCGCGGACCACTGGGCCTTTTCTGTCGGTGGTCACAGTTCCGCCTACCTGGCAGGCGCGGGGGGTGGGGGGCGGCTCTGCCCCTCAGCAGGCCGCTGGGCCTGCTCTGTGGGTGGTCACAGTTCCCTCTACCTTGCTGGCGCAGGGGGAGGGGGCGGCTCTGCCTCTCAGCAGGCTGCTGCTCCTCTTCTGCCGGTGGGTCGCAGGCCCGCCTACCTTGCAGGAGTGATTGGAAGCTCTGTCCCGCCGCGGGCCACTGGGCCTTTTCTCCATTTATTTTAAATAAATCTTTTTCACTATGTAGAACATACTCATTTTCTGTATAATTTTTTTCTAATCTGTACACAATATGACAAAGCCAGCTCAATATATCTTAGATTTGGAAGAGATCTTTATCCTAATAAAACCAATCTGCAGTCAAGAAACATAATTCCTGTTTATAGCATCACTATTTGAATGTCCATCCATTGTTTGACTATTCCAAGTGTAGAAAAACTCATTTACTCTGAGGCAGGCAGTTCATTTGCAAAAATTCTCACTGAAGCAGATCTGAATCAAATCAAATGTTGTAAAAATGTTAGACTGTATATTTTCATGGCACAAAACAATGTTTCAAAATAAAATTAAGCTAAGGAAATATTATATTTTAGGAAACATCAAGACAATAATACTGTTTTAGGGAGAGAGAAAAGTTAGTTTTTTCCTTTCATTATTACTAACATGCAGTTTAATAATTTCCCAATGCATATACAGCCTGGCTAGCTGACAGCTGGGGATAGGTGAATGAGTCTGAAAAAACTATAGTCTCTGGCCTATCAGGTCTTGCATTTTGACAGACTGATAATGGATACTGTCAGCAATAAAAAATTTAAAAAAGAATAGAGTATAGATCTAAAAAGCATCTGGTTTCAAATCTCAACTCCATAACCTCCCCCATGTCTCAGTACCTATGTAAATTTAAAGTACATACTTATGTTATTTGACTCTCTGTTTCCTCATCTGGAAGTTGAGAATAATAAAAACTATTTCACAGAATTGTTATGAGAATCAGATGAATCAGATTATATATATATATATATATATATATATATATATATATATATATATATATATTGCATACATATATTGCATATATATGCTATTTATACACTTTGTATAAATAGAAAGGCATCATACAAACATAGATGTCATTATACCGTTCAGTACATAAAATATGTGAGCAAATGTGAAAATAAGTTGGAGATGAGATTGATTGAAAGCAGAACAAGAGACAAGAAGTATGAAGGAAAAAACGTAAGTGGCAGAATGAGAAAATGAACTTGAAAGCAGACAAAAAACGTTTGGCACGCAATGTATTAAACATCTTCATATACAATGTTGTGCTAAGTGACATCAGAAAATTTTTAATGTTATAATAAAGCAGCAGAAAATGCAATCTTAACCTCAACAAGTGCTTCTCATTAGAATTGGGAAACAAAAAACCTGGGTTTATCATTTACTTGACTTGTTCTGTGATTTTGGTTTATGTGATGACCAATTTGAGACTCTTTTTTCCTTTCTTGCAAAATGGGAGTGATGAATTCCTATCATCCTAGGTCACTGATGAAATTCAGAAAGCGTCTGTGAAAGTGTACAATGAATACATTAGCATTTGTGTGGTGCTGTTGATTCAAATGGGCTGGTAAAAATATTAGGAGGACAGCAATTCTGTAGGTTACTTAAGGGCTGGTACCTGATAATACTTGAAACATGAGCCAGGGAGCAGCAGAGCAAAGATCAGGATGAAGAATCTTTGGGAAAAAATATTTATTTTCCTATAGAAATTACAGTTAAGACTTTGGCTCAAGGAAAGTGAGATACAGAAATTCAGACTGAGAGAGATCAGATGTTATCAGGCTACCATTTGGAGTTTCAGATTTCCTGTATACTCTTGGAAATCATCATCTCTGCTTGACACATACAGTCATAAATCTGAAATAGGACAGTCAAATATAATTGAAGACTGAAGACATTTCTATAACTAGAAAGAATTTTTGTTGATGTTGTTTTGTTCTTTTGTTTTTCAAATAACCATGCAGTATCCCCCAGGGAGATTAACATAGGAATAAAATCCTGGTAGAGAAATGGCAACTTCAACAGCAATTTTATTGCCTTTTAGATTTATTTTTAATTTAATTCTTGGACCTCAATTTTTCCCTGGTGAGTAGGTACTAATTGCAAATTTACAGTATGTGTACTCTGGTGGTGGTGGGGTGTTTGCTTGCTTGCTGAATAACATGCTACCTTTCTCTGGCAAGAGCACTCTCTTTTTCCTTTGGTAGAAATAGCTCTTTAACTCTATGTAGTCTTAGTGGACCATAAACAAAGATATTTCTTTGTTGAGGACAAGGTCTGGAGGCTTATGATTCAAGCATGACCTACAAAATGTTGAATGTATTGTCAAAAGAAATGGAAAACTATTTGAGCTGACTCATCCAGTAGTGTTATCTGATGAGACTGTGATTAGCAATTCCTACCTAGGTTTCTCAAGAACTTCCCTTCTTCCAGACCTTTCAAACTGGTTCTACAAATGTTCCTTTGTTTTTCTGAGTCAGTTCATATACTTCCACTAAATGACTTACTTGCTTAAGTGAGTCAGAAAGGGTTTCTCCTGCTTGCAACCAAAAATAAACACAAAATGTATAAATACCCCACTTTCTAATTCTGAGAGGGCATTACCACAATCAATTCTAAAACCTGTAAGTAAAAGCACTGTTAAGATTTATTTTTCATTGTGCTATTAACAAGAAAAAACATGAACATAAATCTATATATCCTTACAAGGCACAAACGCTAACTGTTCTTCTGTATCATATGAAAGAGCTCTCTCTCTGGTGGCATTTAGATTTGCCACAAATAAAAATTTTGATAGAGTCTGATTTACCTATATTTTTATTTCATTCTCTCTGTTTTTGGTATCATATCTATGAGTCATTCCCAGTCCAATGTCATGAAACTTTTACCCCATTTTCTTCCCAGAACACTGTAGTTTTAGGTCTTATGTTTAGGTCTTTGACCCATTTTGAGTTAATTTTTGCGTACGTTACAAGATCACAGATAGAAATTTAAGATCAACTATCATTGGCAACTATAATTAATAATATTGTATTGTATACTCACAATTTGCTAAGAAAGTAGATATTACATGTTCATGTGACACCAAAAAAATAAAGATAATGTAAGGCAATAGATGTTTATATTGATCATGGCAAACATTTCACAATGGGTACACACATGGAAACAAAGATATACAATTTGTTTTCCCAAAAGAGAGCAAAAAGACAAATGTTAGATCTTTTGTTATGTAGAAAAGAAATTTAAAGATTATTGTCATCATTCAAGAAATTCTGACATCAATTAGTAAATGCTCTGATCAAAGTAGTTTACTAAGCTGGGATCCTTGAGTAGGAAGTAATGTGGGCAATTCAGGCCATTTTTCAGGCACCATGTAAAGAACACTGTGGGTTTGGTTAAGAGTGGCTCAGCTGCCTTCCGCTTTTGTCACAAGAGCCCTTTTTGTCTTTCCAGCACTAAAGGTCTGTTCTCCTTACCTTCTGGGATCCTATGCTCTTCAGACCTCAAACCATTAACAATATATATTCTAGGAAAAAGAGCTTGCCCTTATGAAACACCTGATATATTCCAGAAACTGCATTAACTCACTAAAAACATATGTGAAAACATATTATACATATCTGCTCAAGATATGATCCATCTGTATTTAAATGAGGAACTTAAAAGACTACAAACCTATCAAATCCATTTATTCTTTCACCTCCTCATCTATTTATTCTTGGTTTCTTATAAATAACTTTAGTCACTGTGCTAAGATCTGGAAATACAGCTATTAACAAGCCTATAAAAAGCTTACTTCCAATTTGAATATAGAGACACTGCAAGTGATTCATTATATATTCTAAAGAAACTAGGCTAGGTGGATGCACCTGTAGTCCTAGCTGTATGGTAGGCTGAGGTGGGAAGATCACTTGAGTCCATGATTTACCACTCTGGGAAAATACTGAGTGCCTGTATAAAAAAAGTGAAAAAGAAGAAAGAGGAGGAGGAGGAAGAGGAGAAAAAGTAAGTATAAGAAAGAAAAGAAATCTTTGAGAATGGTAACAGACTAATTTGATATTGGGAGCAAGTAAATGCTTGGCCAGAAAATACTTGACACACAGCTCATAGGATCCTATTCATGAGGTCAGTTCACATTCTGCTCATATTATTTATAACAGATATAATGAGATATGAATCCACAGCATTTAGGATTTTGATCAGGTGAGCTAGATCAGATTATGGTACTCTGTGGTACTCAGTGAAAATTCAATAGTACCTCATTTTCATTTTTTCTCTACCAAAAGATGACTGCCCATGAGAGTCCAATAAAAACAAATAGACAAGTCCTTTCCTTTGATAACTATACACTGAGCCACAGAAGTTTCTTGGAGAAATAATTAATAAATTGCTGACTTCCCATAATTTTTGCTGCCCTGATTTCCTTCACACAGGTCTCGGTTGCCATCTCAGGCATTATAAGACATTTGATCCTGTATTTTAAAACAGATATAAGCTCTCACAATGTAGGTTAGATATGCTTTCTTAAAGATTTTTGTCCAAGAGTACAGATAAAAACTGCCTTTTATAAAAGTGTAAATCTTTAAAAATTAGAATTTGCTTTAAGTCTTTTTCTTCTGTTCTTTCTGCTGCAGTGAGTCTGTTTTGTTTTGTGGGTTGTGTGTTACTGTGGCTTATAGGTTTTCTTTCAGAAACTGACAGTGCAACTCCTGGAGGTGGTGTCCTTCAGCATTTCTCACATACCAATCCTATGGGTTAGCTGTCAACTTAGAACAACGAATTAAACTTGAGCCAGGTGACTCATTTTTATCAGACAAGGAGCTACACTTTAAGCCTAACTGTTCTGCAACTACTCAACTGGGAGGGGAAAGTAAAAGGTCTATGATGAAAGGTTTCTTAGAGACAATGAAAAGGTATCTAAAGTGGATCAACAGGACAAATGCGCCCATACTTCGTGTTTTCTGACATGAACAGACACTTTAGTAGCACAATAGCTTGTATTCACAAGATGTCAGGCTATTGAAAGCTTTTTTCAGACTTTTTGAAAAATCTCTCTAATGAGAAATTAAAGCTAAAAGACTGATAGTATCAGAGAGATTTTTCCCCCTCTGCGTTTTTTAGATTGGGAAACAAAATCCCTGAATACTCTTTTGTGACTGGACATATTGACTATTTCTAGACGCTTGGAGGAATTTCTTTATGTGGCCATTTAGAAGACTTAATTCAGGTGGAAAAGGTTGGGACCTGTCAGCTAATCCATCCTCCCTGGGGGGAGCTAAAAAGGAAGAGGAAAGAGGGCACTGATAGGCAGCACTTAGGAAGCACTATTCACCTGAGTTCTGAGATTGCTTTACTTTGACAATATCCTACTTTATTTATTGAGCAACTGCACTCCACCAGGCACCTAATCAAGCATTGACCCAACTGAGACTGCAGCTCCTAGATCATAAAAAAGGAGGCAGAAAGCAAAGGCAGGGAAAGATGAGAACATGCAAATGCCATGCTGTCTACCTAATCATGCAGGAATCCCAGGCAAGCCATAGAGAGCCAGGCATTTTGTCCTCATCCTGAAGAAGTAGCAAATGTAACCCACTTTAAAAATAAATCAAAACTCAAAATTACTTTTCTTCCAAGTAGATAAGCTGATTACCACATAGTGACCCGGTTTGTGGAAATATAACACAGTACAACTCAAATTCATTCTTGCTCTTTAGAATGCATTTAAGATTTTGAGGCTTCTTTATCTTTTAATCACTGATATGACCTCGTGTCCGGGGCCCACTTTGAAACCAGCAGAGATCCTGACTGTCTTATTAATCATTGTGTCCCTGTACCTGGCACTGTGCCTGACACACACTGGACTCTCAATAAACATGTGCTGAATGAAGAAAAGACAAAAAATAAAAATAAATCCAAAGTTATCACCAATATGTGCTCTGTCACATTTATTTGAACTTAATTATTATTTTTGCATGTTACTTCAAGTTTTGGCTTTCCGTTTCATAGAATTTGACAAATTGGAGGCTGAGATATCAAAAGAACAGACTTTGCCTTATGCTGTGTTTTAGATTAAGAAGGAGAGCACACATCATGAATTTGATATTGTCTTTCCTGCTGTTTGTGGGACTTCCCTCTGTTCCTCTGTACACATTGGTCCCTGTTGCTGCCAAGCAGGCAGGCAGCAGGTCCAGGTGTCTGGGAAGTTGATTCTCACACAGGATCACATCAATCATCTCTATTGGGCAAGTACTTCCATGGCCAAAGCAATAGCAGAATTCTAAAAGTGTTCTGGCCATTTCTTCTCTGCTACACATGTGGAACTCTCCTCCTCTTCAAATCCTAAGAGAATAAGGCAAGCACCAGGGCCTGCCCCCCTTTCTCATTCCGTGTTCCCACCCTTCTTCTGTTTCATACTATCTTTGCTTCCTTTTTCTTTCTGGTGACCAGAGTGATTGCTTCCCCTCCGTGCCCACACTCTCTTCTCCTTCCAGGGGCCTTGGAAGCTCAGGATGTCCAGCTCCTTCTCCAGGAGCTAGAGGACTATATGCTCTCCTCCCACCATTCCCTCACTGAGGCCAAAACATAGAGGTTCATCATAAAAATGTCCCTGCTCTCTTCAGTGGAAGAATGAATTACTTCATCAACAGGTTCATTGTCAATCCTGACAGTGTCATGGTGAATAGGGTGGAGTCCTATGGAGTCAGGACACCTAAGCTTGAACTCCAGGTCTTTTCATTCATCCGCTCTAAGTTCTTGGGCAAGTTATTTCCCCGTGTTCCTTAGTTTCATTATCTGTAAAATAGGATGAACTATAATACTTATGCCCTATGTTGTTGTGGTTGTTGAATGAGTATAAATAGTTAAATGATGGATGGATAGATAGATAATAAAGAGCAGTCCTTGACATTTTGAAGCTGGCCTGGCACTCATAGCCAAGCCCTATTTTTCTTCTGTTGGACATAAAAAAATCTTACAGAGTGCCACATTAAACATGGTTACTCTGAGACCATGATAAAATAAGACAAAATAAAGCCACTTTCTAATTTTTTTTCTAAGAACCTACAAAAGCAAGTTCACTGTGCAAATGTAAAATGCCAAACAACCCTTCTCTCCCAGCTAAGATGAGCTATGGCCCACTTCTTCACTAATTATAGCTTTATCTGGTCCTATTATCCCCTCTCCATAGATAAAATTTAATGAGATACTTGATCATAAATTTTCCCTTTTTCATAAAATTCAATATGAAGCAAATTTCTTTTTCTTTAGGCTGTCTCCGAGATACCTCAAGCCAATCCTAAATTTTTTAGTTTGTTCTTTCTAACATACTATTACTGAGGCAACACACAATTTCCATGGTGTCTATTCTCCTTCACAGCAACTAGTAATAAACTCAACTAGCTCAACTTCTGGTATTCCTGTGGTCTTTAGCTAATGGAAAAAAAATAATAGATAGATAGATAGACAGACAGACAGACATATATGCAATACTGACTGACACATAGAAAAGTATTCAAGAAGCTTTTCCTATCATTACTTTTTCATACAGCTTCAGAGTATTAAGTACAGGACTGGAAAATCATGTGAAACATCAGAACCAAAAGCAAGATTCATAAGGACAGACCCATCAATCAAATAATAAGAACAAATTATGTCTACAATAGGAAGTCAGTCCTTGGACAATGAGACAACTAAGTCCCAGAATACATAGGGATCCTAGTTCAATAAACAAATTAACATAGTAAAATCACTGACATAATGCCTGGCACAGAAAGCATACAAAAAATTAATGGTTTTTTTTTCATCATTTTCATGAAATACTCAGGAAACCTAGGGAATAAGGTGACATTCACTCCCTGTTTATACTCTGTTGGTTCATAAAGGACAAGAACAGTCCTCGTACTCTGCAATGGCACCTAACAAAATACACTGAGGTTCTACTTTCAGAAAGCTCTTGGCATTCTTGTCTATAACTGGAAAACACAAATATTTTTTTACACAGCAATCAAACCACTGTCATTTGGCATTCTGTGGTATGGTCCCATGACACTCATTTGCAGTGTAAATTCGAATCACATCCCAGCAATTTTGCTATCACTCTCACTGTAAAGTCACCTTGCAGGTTTCCTTTACCAGGCTGTGATTATTTTTCAACTTTATTGCTATGCTGATTTGTTTTTCACTTGCTTGTTGATGAATTTTGCTCTTAACCAGAAGTATTTGTTCAGTGGCTAGTAATAAGCCCAGGGAATCTCTACAGGACAAACCTTATGAGCCAACTGGAATAACAGGTAAAACTAATGGGGATCCAGTTCTCATTGTTCATTCTGTAGCTTCTGTAGCAGGCACTTATCAATTTATTCCACTGATAAAATAGCACGCTCACAACAAAGTCATGGAGAGTGAAAAACAATACATCTGTGTCCATTATTTATTCATGCCCAAGTCACATGGATGAAAAATGCTAACCATTAAACCCAGAACAGCAATCTTTTATGATAATTGTGCCATTGCTTTCTTTACCATTCACCCCATAGTGTGCTACATGCAGAAAACAAATGGTATTTTTGTAATTAGTTATTAGGACTCCTTCTCTTGAGCACAGGTTCAGGGATCAGAGCAAATAGTTTCTGACTCTCAGTGTCTATGATGTTAAAATGAACTACATGCGCTGGAATTCTGTTCACACTAGTCTACATACATGAATGTGTTTACATGTAAACAATCATGATGTCTTGCCATGATGTGTAGCCTAATTTTTTTTAAAGTTTGTTTTATTCTAAAGTGTTATTATCATATTAAGGTAATACTTACAATAGAAAAGTATTCACTGTTAGTATTTTCATGTATATAACTCCTTTTTAAATGTGCAGGGCTTGATGTACACACGCATGTCTGTATACATATGCAAAGTTGTGTGTGTACATAAACAATTTGATGTATAGTTTTAATCCCACTATACATATAATTGTAAGAAAAATGTTTCTATGTCTAGCATATTCTGGTCACATCTTTCTCATGAGCTGTTCATGTCTTCCAATGTTTAACTTAAGACTTGAGGAATATGCTTGTTCTAATCACAGGTATTTTCTCTCTCTCTCTCTCTCTCCATAATTTTATTCTTCTTATGGTATAAATAATGCAATAAAATTTTACTATGCCTTTGATAATATTTCATATGTCCCCTAAACCTAAGTAGTTCTATCATTCCCATATCAGTCATATATCCTGTTTCTCAAAAGGCAATATATAACAACATGGTGAATCATTTACATAATTGCCTATATAGCAGTGACCATTTCAATTTCGAAATTCTACTCTTCTCTGTGTTCTGCTGTTTAAAGAAAGAGAACACTGAGCAAATCTCTGCATGGGTAGGTGTTTTAGTCAGCTTTTTTGTCATTGTGAAAGAACTGACAAGAATGATTAGAGGAGGAAAAGTTTATTTGAGTGAGGCTCACAGTTTCAAAGGTCTCAGTTCAGAGATGACAACTCCATTCCTCAGGGCCTGAGATGAGGCAGAAAATCATGGCAGAAGTGCGTGGCAGATGAAAGCAGCTGAGAGCATGGCATCAAGAAGTAGAGAAAGAGAGCTCTACTTGAGGAGGACAATATATATACCCCAAAGGAACACTCCCAGTGATCTACCTCCTCCAGCCACATCTTATCTGCTACAGTTACCACATAGTTAATTCCTATCAGGGGAATTAATTCACTGATTGGTTAAGGCTCTCATAATCCAATCATTTCACTTCTAAAGCTTCTTGCATGTGAGCTTTTGAAGGACACTTCACATCACAGCTATAACATTAGGCACTCCTAGGATCCATAGAGTTCCTGTGAGGGACCCTTGGAGAATCACTTGTAGTGATAGGTATAAATTGCAGCAGTAACCAAAAATAGAGGTGAGCATAGGGAATAAGGTGGCAGTAAAAAATAATTTATCGGAAAGAAATGTGTCAATCTCAAGGAGAATTGCCACTCCTTCCACACAGTTTTGTAACTGGAAAGGATTCCAAAAGTTTCTGTGTACAGGGGGCAATTAGAATGAGTTCAAGGCAGCCTTGTTATTTATGATTGAGCAAGGTCAACGTGATTATGTCTCTTCCATTATTAATAAGTTTACATGTAATTACTACAAATTCTAGGTGTTTTGTATGTTATATTAGAACTCCTGGTAATGTTATTTTAGGTCCTCATGATGATGCATGCATCTGTTTTCCCCCAAAATTTCAGTCATTAAATCAAAAATATTCATGGTACACTTTGACATTAATCAACAAGAAGAGCAGAATAATTTTTGGCATATTAAAATTTTTTTAAAGATCATAGGATAATGAAAAGCATAGTCATTTTTATTCTTGATCCTTTACTTTAAAAATTAGAGTGGTTTAGATCACACTTTTGGCTTCAATCTTTTTTGAAATGTCTCTTCTACTGGCTACTCATAATTAAACCCACAACTCCTGTGATTAATGCCAGTGTTTGTGGTTAAATAAGTCAATCGTTAAATTAGTGATAGCACTGAAATATAGGGATGAACATTGAGGGAGTGCTGTCTTCTAAATTTGCATGACTAACATTTCCACACTGATGGGGGAGTTAGCATACAGCATCTGTTTTAGACACATAAAAATTCAATTAAACAATCAGCTATCAGAATCACTGCAGAGCAAATATCAACATAGGAAACCATGACCTAATTATATTATGAATTTTAAACTAGAGGTAAAATTATATTCCAAGTATTCACATTGACTGACTCATTCCCTCAGAAAACTAACAAAGATTTTTAAAATAATGCATTACCTGTAAATAACGATGAAGGAGACTTTTGTCTTGTTTATTACTAGTCTTGTTTTTTGTCAAATCCATGTAAGACACTATTTAATAACTTAATAAAAAGTTTTAGTAAAAGAAGATTTTTTAAAAATTGGTGTAAGAACACAAGGAGGTTAAGTTGGAAGAAAGGGCAAAAGACTTTGCAATTCCACCTTACAAGATAAGAAGGAAATTAAATCACTAATTTTACACTCTTGAAACCACATTCACATGCTATCTGTGAAGGAGATAATTTTACAGTGAGTGTGAGGAATGGAGTCACAGCAGAGAAACATTCGGTTATGCTCTGAGGAAACCTATCTTGGCAGAGCTCCAGTTAGATGGTCCATGGAAAGGGCTCTTGCCTCAGAGACACACCACGAAATCCAAAGCTTTTCTCATTGGGACTGAGCTAAGGGTGTGAAAAGAGGTCAACCAGCACTTATTTAAATTATGCACATAGTGACAGTCACAGAGACATGAAGCAACACTGGGAGGAGGAATCCCAGTAGCAAAATAGAGTTTCAGACGCCGGCTGCCACTGAAACCAAGAGGATGTCACCCTTATGGGGTATGACAAGTAGAGAGGCAAGCCCCAGCAGGGTGACCCCTCATCTGCTTAACCACAATACACAATACACAATTCTTTACTGATTGATGCTCAAAATTACTTGTTAGCCCTTGAGTCTATAGTCTTCACTCAGATCTATCCTGCCTCCCTTTCCTCCTTTTTCCCTGGACAAGGGAGTTGACTGGAATGTTTGGAATGTTTCTACAGGTTAACTTCATGGATGGGCCTTTACACTAAAAAAAAAAAAAAAAAAAAAAAAAAGTTTAAGTAGGCCCATTGCCTACTTATCTTATTCAGCATTATTTTCTGCTGAGATGTTCCCAGTACATTCCATTTAAAATAAGATCCCTGTAACTAGCAAGCTTTTAGGTGACTTGCAGCTAAATCAGCATATTACTTATTGTTTTTTCATTAATAGGAATTTTTGTCATTGAGGGAAAAGTGGTTTTACTTCTACAGAATTTATAATATGTGAAAACACTGAAAAGCTGGGTCACAATTATCTTAAATATATGTAACATGAATTTGTCTGAAGGATCTGACCAGCACAACTGTCGGAGAGAAAAATTTTACTTGAGGGCTCACGGTTTCAGAGGTCTTAGTCCAGGGAAGGCCAGCTCCTTTCCTCAGGGATGGAGGTAAAACTGAACATCATGGCAGGAGAGAGTTGTGGAGGAAAGCAGCCACATTAAGATGATCAAGAAGCAGAGAGAGACTTCAGTTCCAGATACAAAATATATATCCCATAGCAACGCCTTCCAATTAACCACTTCCTCCAGCCACACTCCACCTGCCTCTAGTTATCACTCAGTTAATCCCATCAGGGATTAATTCCACTGATTGGGTTAAGATTCTCATAGTCCAATTATTTCTCCTCTGAAACTTCCTGCATTGTCTCAAATGTGAGCTTTTGTGAGACACTTCATATCCAAAACATAACAGAATTGTAGAGAGATTTTTTTTAACACTCAGAATCTATAATTCCTTTCCCTCCAATCTCTACTCATTATCTTCCTCTACCACTCTACTCATTTTCTTTCTTTACTCTCTCTCATTCTTTCCAAAGTCACCTTAATGCTCCAACACTCAGACCTTGCTCCTCTTCCCTTCTGAACCTATGCTCACAGGCTTAGTGATCTTACCTTGTCTCAGAGTTTTATGTACCATTTGCATGCCAATGGGTCTCCAACTCATAACTCCAACATGGACTTTATTCCTCAAAATCCAGACTCATTCATTCTCTACCCACACCACACCTCCACTTGTGTGCCTAATAAAAATCTCAAACTTAACTTCTGTAGCTGAATTGTTCTGATCTTTCCCCCAAAACCTACTTTATCTTCCATTCTCTCTCAGTGTCTATAGCGATACCATCTACCTGATTGCTCTTTTCCCACATTCAGTTCAGCCAATCCCTTTAATTCTTTTTTATTAATTAATTTATTTATTTTAATTAGGTACATATGACAGCAGAATACACTTTTTAAGGTTTTTTTTTTCACTGTAGTTGGACACAATACCTTTATTTTATTTATTTATTTTTTTAATATGGTGCTGAGGATCGAACCCAGAGCCTCACATGTGCTAGGCGAGTGTTCTACCGCTGAGCCACAACCCCAGCCCCAGCAGAATACATTTTGATTCATTGTACACAATTACAGCACAACTTTTCATTTCTCTGGTTGTATACAATATAGCATCACACCATATGTACAGTCATACATGTACTAGGGTAATGATGTCCATCGCATTCCACCATCTTTCTTAGCTCCATACCCCCTCAGCCCTCCATCCATTTTGCACAATCAAAGTTCCTCCATTTTTCCCACCCCACTCCCCATTATGTATCATCATCCATTATCGGAAGGAACATTCAGCCTTTGGTTTTGTGGGATCGTCTGACTTCGCTTAGCATGATATTCTCTAACTTCATCCATTTACCAGCAGATGTCATATTTTATTCTTGTATAATGCTGAGTAATATTTCATTGTGTATATATACTACAGTTTTTTAATCCAGTCATCTATTGAAGGGCATCTAGTTTGGTTCCACAGTTTAGCTACTGTGAATTGTGCTGCTGTAAACATTGATGTAGTTGCATTACTATAGTATGCTGATTTTAAGTCCTTTGGGTATAAACCAAGGAGTGGAATAGCTGGGTCAAATGATGGTTTCATTCCAAGTTTTCTAAGGAATCTCTATACTGCTTTCCAAATTGGTTGAACCAATTTGCAGTCCCACCAGCAATGTATGAGTGTGCCTTTCCCTCCACATCCTCGCCAACATTCATTGTTGTTTGTATTCTTAATAGCTGCCATTCTGACTGGGTTGAGATGAAATCTTAAAGTAGTTTTGATTTACATTTCTCTAATTACTAGAGATATTGAACATTTTTTTCATATATTTGTTGATTGAAAGTATATTTTCTTCTGAGAAGTGTCTGTTCAGTTCCTTAGCCTATTTATGGATTGGGTTGTTTGGTCTTTCTTTCTTTATTTTTTTCTTTCTTTCTTTTTTTCTTTCTTTCTATTTTTTTTTTTTTCAGTTCTTTTTGTATCCTGGAGATTAGAGCTCTATCTGGTGTGCGAGTGGCTAAAATTTGCTCCTAAAATATAGGCTCTCTTCACTACATTGATTGCTTCTTTTGTTGAGAAGAAGCTTTTTGTTTGAGTCCATCCTATTTATTGTTCTTGATTTTATTTCTTGTGTTTTAGGAGTCTTATTAAGGAAGCCCTAATCCAACATGATAAAGATTTGAGCCTACTTTTTCTTCTATTAGGCGCAGTGTGTCTTTTCTAATGCCTAGGTCCTTGATCCACTTTGAGTTGAATTTTGTGCATGGTGAGAGATAGAGGTTTATTTTCATTTTGCTGCATATGGATTTCCAGTTCTCCCAGAATCGTTTGTTGAAGATAGTATATTTTTTTCTCCAATACGTTTTTGGCACCTTTGTCTAATATGAGATAACTGTATTTATGTGGGTTTGTTTTTGCGTCTTCTATTATGTACTTTTGGTGTACCACTCTATTTTGGTGCCAATACCATTATGTTTTTGTTACTATTATTCTGTAGTATAGTTTAAAGTCTGGTGTTGTGATGTCTCTTGCTTCACTCCTCTTTATTGCTTTAGCTATTCTGGGTATCTTATTTTTCCAAATGAATTTCATATTTTTTTTTATTTCTATAAGGAATGATGTTGGGATTTTAATTGGAATAGCATTGAATGTGAACAGTGCTTTGGGTAGTATGACCATTTTGACAATATTAATTTTGCCTATCCAAGAGCATGGGAGATATTTCCATCTTCTAAGTTCTTCATTTTTTATTTAGTGTTCTTTAGTTTTCATTGTGGAGGTCTTTCACCTCTTTTGTTAAGTTGATTCCAAAGTATTTTCTTTATTTTTATTTATTTATTTATCTATCTATCTAGTTATTTATTTTTTGAGGCTATTATGAATAGTGTAGTTTTCCTAATTTCTCATTAAGAGAATTCATCACTGATGTATAGAAATGCATTTGGGCCTACTTTTTCCTCTATTAGGCACAGCAGTATAGCTATCGTAACAAAAACAGTATTCCTCTATGGATATTGATTTTATATCCTACTACTTTGCTGAATTCATTTATCAAGTCTAGAAGTTTTCTGGTGGAGTTATTTGGATCCTCTAAGTGTAGAATCATGTCATCAGCAAATAATGATATTTTGAGTTCTTCTTTTCCCACTTTTATCCCTTTAATTTCTTTTGTCTCTCTAATTGCTTCAACTAGAGTTTCAAGTACTATGTTGAATAGGAGTGGTGAAAGAGGGCACCTCTTTATTATTCCAGTTTTTAGAGGAATGCTTCCAAAGTTTCTCCATTTAGAATGATGTTGGCCTTGGGTTTAACATACATAGCTTTTACAATGTTGAGGTATGTTTCTACTATCCCTAGTTTTTCTAGTGTTTTGAATATGAAAGAATGCTGTATTTTGTCAAATGCTTTTTCTGCATCAATTGACCTAATCATATAATTCTTATCTTTAAGTCTATTGATGTGATGAAAATATTTATTGATTCCCTCATGTTGAACCAACCACGCATTCCTGGAATGAAGCCCACTTGATCATGATGCACTATTTTTTAATGTGTTTTTGTATGTGATTTGCCAGAAATTTATTGAGAATTTTTGCATTAATGTTCATCAGGGATATTGGTCTGAAATGTTCTTTCCTTGATGTGTCTTTGCCAGGTTTTGGTATCATGATGATACTAGCTTCATAGAATGAGTTTGGAAGAATTTCTTCATTTTCTATTTCATAGAATAATTTGAGGAGTATTGGTATTAACTCTTCTTTGTAGGTCTTGTAGAATTCAGCTGTCAATCATGTGGTCCCTGGATTTTCTTGGTTGGTAGGCTTTTGATGGCATATTCTATTTCATTACCTGAAATTGATCTGTTTAAGTTGTGTATGTCCTCTTAACTCAGTTGAGTTGATTATATGCCTATAGAAATTTGTCCATGTCTTTGAGGTTTTCTATTTTAATGAAGTACAAATAGTTTTCAAAACAGTTTCTAATTACTTCTATACTTCAATAGTGTCTCTCATGATATTTCCTTTTTCGTCACAAATTTTAGTAATTTGAATTTTATCTCCCCTTCTTTTTGTTAGGGTGGCTAAGGGTTTGTCAATTTAATTTATTTTTTTTAAAAAAACAGATTTTTGTTTTGTCAATTTTTTGAATTATTGCTTTGTTTCAATTTCATTGATTTCTATCCTGCTTTTAATTATTTCTTGTCTTCTACTACTTTTGGTGTTGGTTTGTTCTTCTTTTTCTAGGGCTTTGAGATATAATGTCAGGCCACTTATTTGTTGACTTTTTATTCTTTCAATGAATGAGCTTAATGTAATGAATTTAGCACTTCCTTCATAGTGTCCCAGAGATTTTGATAAGCTGTATTGGAGTTCTCATTTACCTCTAAGAATATTTTATCTCCTCCCTGATGTCTTCTGTTATCCATATATAATTCATAGTGTATTGTTTAGTCTCCAGGTATTGGAGAAGCTTCTATATTTTAATTTTATCATTGAGTTCTAATTTCATTCCAATATGGTCAGATAGAATGCAGGATAGGATTTCTATTTTTTATGTATTTACTAAGACTTGCTTTGTGGAATTGCATATGATCTGTTTTGAAGAAGAATCCATATGCTGGTGAGAAGAAAGTGTATTTGATTATTGATGGATGAAATACACTGTATATGTCTGTTAAGTCCAAATTAATGATTATATTATTGAGTTCTATAATTTCTTTGTTTGGGTTTTTTCTTTGGAAGATCTATGCAGTGGTGAGAGAGGTGTATTAAAGTCACCCAGTATTATTGTGTTGTGTTCTATTTGGTTCTTATAGTTGAGAAGGGTTTATTGGCTATATATGGATGCCTTATTGTTTGAGGCATAGATATTTATGATTGTTATGTCTTGTTGATGTATGACTTCATTAAACAGTATGAAATGTCCCCCTTTATCCCTTTTCACTAGCTTTAGTGTGAAATCCACTTTATCTGCTATGAGGATGGAAACTCATGCTTGTATACATGGTTCATATGAGTGGTACATTTGCCCCCAGCCTTCAGTCTATGGATGTGTTTTCCTGTGAGACAAGTGTCTTGAGATCAGCAAATTGTTGGGTCTTTTTTTTAAATCCAATCTGTCAGTCTATATCTTTTGATTGATGCATTTTGGCCAGTCATATTCAGGGTTATTATTGAAATATGATTTATATTCCTGGACATTTTGATTTATTTTTGGTTTTTAACTTGACTTGGGTTCTCTTTTGATTGGCCTTTTCTTTAGTGTGGTTTCTTCCTTTGATGATTTTCATGATTTTTTGTTTCCTCCTCATGGAATATTTTGCTGAGGATGCTCTGTAGTATAGGCTTTGTTGCTGTAAATTCTTTTGTTTTTCTTTAATTTCTTTATTCTAATTTGTTATATATGACAGCAGAATGTATTTCACTGTAAATACTTTTAACTTTTGTTTATCATTAAAGGTTTCTATTTCATCATCAAATCTGAAGCTTATTTTTTCTGGACATAAGATTGTTAGTTGGCATCCATTTTATTTCAGAACTTAGTATATATGTTATTCCAGGGTCTGGGTTGAAGAATTTGCTGAGATATGAATCAGTCTTTCCCTATATGTGATCTAATTCCTCTCTCTTATAGCCTTTAAAATCCTATCCTTATTCTATATGCTAGGCATTTTCATTATAATGTGACTTGGTGTGGATCTGTTGTAATTTTGTACATTTGATGTTCTGTAAGCCTCTTATATTTGATTTTCTAATTCATTCTTCATGTTTGGGAAATTTTCTGATATTATTTCATTGAAGAGATTGTGCATTCCTGTGATTTGCATCTCTGTGCCTTCCTCTATCCCAAGAAATTTTAGGTTTAGTATTTTCATATTATCCCATAATTTCTGAATGTTCTGTTCATGGTTTCTTACCACCTTCACTACGTGGTTATCTTTATGTTCCAGATTGTATACTTTGTCTTCATTATCTGACATTCTGTCTTCCAAGTGATCTAGTCTGTTGGTGATTCTTTCTATTGAATTTTTTGTTTGATTTATTGTTTCCTTCATTTCAAGAATTTCTGATTGGTTTTTTGTTTTTGTTTTTATTTTTTTCAGAATTTCTATCTCTTTCTTGATATCTCTATTGGTGTGATCAGTGGTTGCCTATTTGCTCTCTTATCTCTTTGTTGATTGATCAATTTTTACCTGTATTTGCTCACTTAGATCATTCTTTAAGACACAGATCATTTTAGTTATGTACATTCTGAACTCCTTCTCTGACATTTCATCAACTGTGCTGTCCATGGATTTTATTATTGTAGTATCTTGATTTGTTTGGGGAACTCTTTACCCTTGTTTTTTCATGTTGATTATGTGTCTTCCTTTCTTGCAATGTGAATCTGAGGAATTACCTTATAATCTTGTAGTGTTCATGCAGATGACCAGTACCTCACCTTGGTGTTGGGCTTCAAGTCCCCACAGGTGTCCCATGATGGATGCTACTGCAACTAAAGGTGGTGGTGGCAATCGTGGAGGTAACTCAAGATTGCAGTGGGAGTGTCCCAAGATGGATGCAACCACTTTCAGAGATGTAGCTGAAAGGGTGAGTCTTATGATGGCTTTGGAGTGCCTATTCTGAGATGCAGCTGCCTCTAGGCCCTATCTTATCACAATGTGGAGGCTACTGCAGGGGGAGGGTTATGGCAATGACTCAGTGTCCCAAGATGGAGGTGGGCAAGGCGTGGGATCCAGGTGGGCCCAAGGGATGGTGCTGGGCCTGACCTGGGCCTATGCTCCTGCACAGGTCAGCAGGGGCGGTCCTAGGCTTGGGCCTGGGCTCCAGCATGAGTCAGCAAGGCAATAGGGGTGGTCTTGAGTCAGGGCCGGGACCCTGTGTGGGTCTGCTGGTCCCAATCCCTTTAATTCTACCTTTAAAATATAAATGCAGAGGATTAATGATTCCAGAAATACCTATGGAAAGAAAACACAATTGACTACACTGAAAAAAATTTAAGCACTACTTCATGCCCATTATCACATAGGTTTCTGTGCTATGAAATGGACCCATTAAGCAATCTTCATGAGCCATCTGAAATAATTGCCTGTGAGTTTCTTCTTTGAACATACTAAAGAAAATTAAGTTTTAGTCTAATATTTGCTATATTTTTTTCCAAATATCTTTCTTCACAGATGCTACTGCTTCCAGTTCATTATTAGAAAGTGACTTTATCCTCATAGAAAATCATTTGACACTCTAAATGGCCCACTGATACAATTTATTCAATTTATATGAGGATAATTCAAGATATTTCATTTTTAGTTTAGTGTGCCTCCATGTTAGTAAATAAGAAAGAAATCATTCATTTGTTACTATCTATTAATACTTAAGTATTTCTCCTTTCCCTGTTTCTATTCAGTGATGAAGAACATATTTGGGTTTGAAAGTAAACACATTACACTGTTTTCTCTGAATAAAAGACATTTTTACATCAGATAGAAGAAAAAAATTGAAAAGAGTACATAGTAACAAATTATCTTCAATGTTCTATAGAAAAAGAGTGAAAGAACCTAACAATGTACTCTGATTATTGCATTTATTAATCCTTTAACAAACACCTATGTGCCAGGCACTTTGCAAGGAATTGGGATTCAACAATCATCAAGGCAGATGTAATTTCTGTCCCTCAATACAACTCACAACCCAGAGATAGTTGCCAAGACTAGGTCATTGTACTACAATATAAAACCTGCTGGGATGAGTGACAGACAGAATGTCATAGAAACTCTAAGGAGGGGTACTTAGCACCAAGTTTAGGACATCAGCAAAGGCCTTTTGGAGAAAATAACTTGCAAGGTACACTTTGAAGAATGAGCAGGAAGAGCCAGCTTGCCTGGGGAGAGATACTAATATTTTAAACAAAAGAAATGTCTTGTGCAAAGACCTAGAGCTATAAGAGCATCTTCTAAAAACACCCTAAAAGCTCAATGTTCAAAAATGAAAGAAGTGGTGAAACTACTGGAGCTGACAAAATAAACTGGAATCAATTCTGAACCATGTCAAAGGACATTCATGTCCCAGGAAGGGCAACAGAGAAACCTCAGGCATGATGGTAAATAATCAAATGTGTCCTTCAGAAAGATCACTCTCATTCTTTTGTGAAGAAGGCACTAACAAAGAAGCAAGACTTGAAGCAAGAAAAGAGGTAAGCAAAACTTGACATAATCGGGGAGAGAAATGAAGTAGTCAAAACAAAAAATGAGAATAGGAAGAAAAAAGCAATTAAGAAAGATTCTAAAAGTTTGGATCATTACCAAATAGAATTTCAGAAGCACAATTAGATTTTAAATTCTAAAACACAATCACTTAACAGTATTTTTGGAGGGTTTATTATTGAAGTATGCATACTATCATTTAGAAACTAAAAGCCAAATAAGTTAAATTAATTAAGGTCACTCAGATAATTACTGACATATCTGGATGTAATCTAGGTCTTCCAGTCCAGTGATTACAGTTCAATGTTTTATTTGTAGAAATGATCCACTTACCTTAACAAAATGAAGTCCATTCATTTAAAATGTTACTAAAATGAGGTTATGAATCAACTGTTTAAAGTAAGCTTAATTCTGATCCTTACCATTAGTTCTTTAGAAATCTAATTTGGTTAAGCACTTTCCCCTAAAATAGTTAAAATCCTTTAGAATCAGTCTATACATAACTATACCTCCAACCACGAACAACCTAATACTGTCTTCCAGAAATCA